>NW_024884253.1:21374116-21400113 GCF_019232065.1 Centrocercus urophasianus
GGAAAAAAGTTGGCTAGGAGACAAGTATTTTTAATAGTGTTCTCTTTAACTGAGCCTAAAGAGAAGTAACACTTCATTTTACCTTTTCTATTAAAGCAAAGATCTCACCAGTGTCAGTTGTGTGCAGGTGCTATGCACAGCGGGAAACAACCCAAACCAGCATGTGTTCTTTGAAATATTTCTTTTAAACAGACACTAAGTATTTTCAGCTTTCGGGAAATGTGGTGCAAAATAACAAGCAGATAAAATATCACTGTACTGTGCAAGGGAGGATACAAGCAGTTATCTTCTGCGATTTCACACTAATATTTAGCTATCTTGTAGCAGTCTCTCTGCTGACCCGCCTGCATAAACACTCAGTAATTAACCAGCGCCCTCCCCGCTATACAACCAGTATGTAT
The DNA here is from genome assembly GCF_019232065.1 of Centrocercus urophasianus. NCBI lineage: Eukaryota > Metazoa > Chordata > Aves > Galliformes > Phasianidae > Centrocercus > Centrocercus urophasianus. The sequence goes on from NW_024884253.1 coordinate 21,374,518, forward strand.
TATTGCTCACACCATCGCCAGTTTACAGACAAGGGACTTGGAGAAATGATGAGGCTTATCCAAACCTGCTCAGGATGTTGTAGCAAAGCACAGAGCAGGATCAATCCCTGCAGGACACTTTCCCCGGCGCTGCCTTTAATGTTACAGCCTGGAGACATGTCAAAGCAGTCCTTGGTGGAGAGGAGTCCACCTGCAAAAACTACTAAAGCCATTTCACACCCCTGGCAGTGTCTGGAGCAGAAGAGGCACAGCAGGGAGCCACAGGAGGGCTGTAAATCAGAATGGAGGCAGAGCAGTGTGGGAAAGCTGCCTGTGCTCTGCTGCTTGCTGGGAGCTTTTCTCAGCGCTTTTGGTGCTTCTTCTCCTTCATTGCTAAAATCTGCTCACGATGTAAATACTCCTCATTGACTAATCATCCCTTTTAATTACCATGCGTGGTTTAGTTGTGGAGGGGATATGAAAACAATGAGAGTACAAGCATTGCACTAATTTGTTGCAGGTACATGGCTGCAGGAACGGCTTGTGAGCATCCTACAGATGATTGTGTCCCAGCAGGGACATTGTCCTTTGCCTGCACTTCCCAAAGAGGCTGCCCATCTCTCTCATTTCATCCCACTCACTATCGCTGCAGTCAGAAGCAGCACACTGAATAATAGAGACCAGTTCTCAATATATGAATAAATAAATAAATAAATAAAGCTATATTACATCTCTAAGGATTAACTTCTGCCATTTTACACCTGATTTTGCTTTAAACTTGGAATGATGAGGAAGAAGATGTCATGGACCAATGAGATTGTTTTCGCCACAGGAAATGATATGAAGCAAAGGGAAATCTTCATGTGGGAAATAGTCAAAACACATTAAAATTTCAACTCACTGGAAGGACTGAATTTCTTCTGCAGGGAGGATGGAAAATTTGAGAAGGTACAAAGAAGGACTGTCCCATTTTTCCCATTTTCTCCTGAAAGACTCAGTAAATGCAACTGCATTTCAATTAATGGAAAAACAGGTTTAAGGATGGCAATAGAATTTTTCTGGCCTGGTTTTTGGGATGTTTTGGTTTGGCTATTGAAACACTCTATCGTTTTTTTCACTTTGTTGCATGGAAACTATATGTGGCCACTAATCATAGCCCAGTAAGTTCTTATTCTGTGGCATAAAAGTCACACATTGAAACTGCAGCAACATTGCCCTACTTCTAAGCCGGGCAGTATATTGAAGTCCTGACCTGATCTTGTGTCTATTACAAAAATCAAGCTGCATGTTTTTCCAGGTGCTACCATCTTGGAAACAAGGCACGTGGGAACCCAAAAATGTGCTTCAGGACTTAACATGAGGCCTACAATTGGAATTTTTTATTGAATCTCGTTACTGCAGCCTGCTTTCAACTGAAGTGTGCATTTGTTTAAACACCTCCAAACCCAAATTTATTCTGACCATTGAAGAGAGTTGTAGTCTCAGGGTCGGTCAAATAAAATAGTTCAGTTTAATTGCTAATGTTATTTCTTCTGATTGAAAAACTTTCTTTAAATCAGGAACATTTTGCTAAAATGAGCATTTTAAAATATATTGCAAATACTTCAGGTGTGCGGGACAAAATTTCTAAGTGGAAATACATTGTGCTTTGCACAAGCAATGCAACACTTACACCTCAACTCAAGTGCGTATGGAAAAATGTGGAAGGTGCAATTTAGAGTTCCTGTGTATCTCAGACAAAATGCCCCAGAATTATTTTCTGGAGCTACTTAGCACTTGTGTATTCAGCTGTCTTTAGATGGTTAACTCTGCTAGCTGAAGCATCTCTTTAGCTGGAATTCTAAACAAATCTGAAACACAGGCCTTTTACAAAACTCTTCTGCTTCCTGTAAAAATGAGCCTTCAGTTCCTTGCTATTAATTTTAGAGATAAATATTAGCACAATATGCATCTGACCTGAAATGTGCAGCTCTAGGTTGGACCTGCATTCAGAGAACATGAAACCCTTCATGTAGTTGTAGTTATATATACCAAGTCTGACATATCAGCAGCGTATGTTATAAATGTAATATCGACACTTTAGGGAGTACAGAGAACAGTAGAAAGTCAGTGTGAGAGGCTTAGTATGAAGGAAGGAAAGGATCACCTACGCCCCACCAAGGAGTCTCCTAAAAACATGGCAGCAATAGGGAATGTGGATTAGTGATAGACAGGAACCCACAGTCATGCTGCTAGGGTGTGCTTGCTTTCAGCACATCCTCAGTGTGTCCCTCCAGCCTTCCTCATAATGCTTCCTGGCAGAGTACTGCTTAGATATTTGTGGTGTCTTTTTCCTCTTAGGGAGGACAGGATAGAAATAACATCCATCTTCCTCTGGGATGCCTCCAAGGATGTAATCTTTTTCACGGTTTACCCAATGATAAGTCTGATTGCCTTTCATTAGGCATCATTCCAAGAGACCTCACCGCTAGGACTTTTCTATTTTTCCTCCTCTTGTCACTGATTTTCTGTAGGTTTCATTGTGATCTTCTCTGATAAAACCTTCAGAGCAATGGTAAAGTGCTCTTTTCAACACGGGGCAAGAATGAGCCCAAACATCACTGCTAATCTTTCAGTTTTAGGAAATTCTAAATAGCACTAACGCAACATTTGCTACTTCCAAACTGGCTACACAAGCTACAGCACAACCTATGGAATGATTTTGGCAGAAAGAATAAAAAGGCATAAACCTTTTCTGTGACAGTGTTGGCATGCCTGTATTTGTTACCTTCCGTTACAGTAAAGAATTTCCTCTCTTTCTCACTTTTCTTAGCAAACACTGACCAGAGTGATCAATGAATAGAAATCCCATCCAATGTAAACTAGGCACGAACTGGTGCAATGTAGTAAGAAGTCACCCTGCCTATTCCAGTCTCTCATACAGAATAGTGTGTTATTGCTTTCACCATGAAGAATTCACCATGAAGAAACAACGGGTGCAGAAGGTAGGGCCGATGTGAGAGCAGAGATGAATATTCTGAGTTTGGCAGCCAGGGTGAAAAATGAGTAATGTTTTTGTAAGCCCTTAAAGTGGCATCATACATTTTTCTCTGCCTCTACACCACTCCACCATATGTAGTGATTCCTTACCAAAAATATGAGTATTTAGCTTTCAGAATCTTTCCAGTTTCTCTCTATATCCTTGACCGTGTTGGTGGTTTGTTGGTAAGGACCACTGAGGTGATTCTTATTGAGGTATTCATTTTTAATGCAAGAACAGCCTTGAGCATCTAATCCCAGGGAAAGCCTCTTGCAGCACCTCCAGAGGGAGTATTGTGTCCCTGAGAATTGTTGAGATGTTTCTATGTACACAGTCGACAAACACAACAGCTTCTTTGCCCTGGGTTGTTACAAAGTCACTTCTGGTTTGTTACAATTTTCTCTCCTAAATCTTCATGTATTCAATGGTATCCAAGTATTACTCTGCTGCTGATTATGTAGTTAAGCTGATTTTCCCTGAGCTATATTAGTTTGTGGGGTTTTTTTCTCTGTTGAATCTAATTGTGCTGTTTCCTGCCCATATTCCCAACCTTAAAAGTCCCTTTGGAGAAATGATTTCTACCTCCTCACCAGTGTACACGTGAGGAAGACTAAGCAATCGCCCAAGGCAGAAAAACAGGAAGGAGAAAAGTAATAAAGGGTCTCGGTTCCCAGGTCCCATTGATTTCATATGTACTGAGAAGAGCGCAGAGGGAAATCAGCACCATGCAGGCACGTGAAACACAACTGATCCCCAAGACAGAGAGACTGGAGAGCTGGTAACGCATTACCAACCTCCAGTAATTTAAGAATCATTTTGTTAACTACTTCAACATGCTAGGCTTTTATATGAAAAAAAATTAATTTCCTTTTATAGCGTAAATAAAGTCATTACATAAAATCAGGATCAGTTATAATCCCTGCAGACTTCCCTCCAACTCGGTATATTGTTGCTTATCATTAGCATTTGTTTCCAATCTTTTATTCAGTTTTCACTCCACATAATAAAGTTCATGTCCGAGTAAGACGCTCCAAATGTTAATAACAAGGAATTTACCAAGTGCTCCAATCAAGTGAGAATTACAGTGAAACCATCCAGACACCAAAGTGATCTGTGCGAACATTTGTATCAGACACACATGCAGACACAATTTTTTGCACAATTCAAAGGTCAGTTTAGTTGCTCTGACACTGCATTGTTGGCAAGCCAGTAATTTGCTATCACAAAATAAAGAATTACTCTGACTTTTTAGCCAATGGTAATGATTTAAGAAGCATTGTCTCTAGTGGTCAGGATCAGTGCATGTTATAATTTCCAAGAGAAATGCTAATAAAAAGTACACGATTCCTGTAATTTATCAAATTTTTAGAAATTTAATGGGATGTATCTGAGACAGTGAAAAAGAATTACCCAAGTGCTCCTCATCACACAAGAAATATTTACATCTTGTAATAATTATTCCCTTCCTAGGTTCCCAAAACACATCAGATGATCATTTTTGAGAAACTCAGTTAGTGAATGGAGTTAAGGCATTGTTTCAGGGAGTGTTAATGTTATCCAGGGTGCTTTAGGCTACAGCTTATGTAAAATGTGCTCAGAAATTAGACCGTGCTGATTAAGATGTTCTTGCAAACTCCCGAGACTTTCAGGACAGTCTAGGCTACTCTCAAGCTATGTGCCAATATAGTCACTGATTTTCTAGTTTTGAACAGTTTCAGTCTAGAAAGTGAGTAGAGCCAAAGAGCTCTGAATAAGTTCCATTCTGTGATTTTTGCCGTGTTCAGAGGTTTACTGGGTAGAAACCCACACAGATCAAAAACAAAGAAAATGTTCCCATGAACTCCCATGAAGACTGAATTTTTGGCAGCTCTGTTGAAACCTAAAACAAGTGTGAAAGAGCTAAATTATTTGTCATCATTTTCACTATATATGGATGCATTTTATTTATTTTCATTATATTTTCTATGTGTTACGATCTATGAGCTGTTTTCCCGTTTTTCATCATCACAGAATGTCTGGGCATTCACCAGGGTTTGAGTGTCCATTTTCCTGTGGCCTTACTTCAGAAGTGCTGAGTTCCTACTGATCTCACTTTACTGAGGGCTGTAAGTACTGCCCACCACCTAACAAGATGTCACTGGTCGTGAAAAATACAGAAACAGTGTCTTGCGGCTTGTCTGCTAGCCTGAACGGTGTGAATTAAAGAACTGATGTCTATCTAATGCTACCATGATAACCAAGTCACATTAGTTTATACCAATCCACCTGAATTCACTTCTTTTATTAAGCCGATGGGTAAATCCCTGATAAAATAGCAGTAGAAAATATTTTTCATAAGAAAACTGGTTACAGAGGATCTATATTCTAAGCAAAAATGAGCAGCATGTAAGAAAGAGATTTAAGGGAATCGAGTAATTGTTAATATGTTTGTGTTCGTTACGCTTATCTACGCTTCCTCCACTCTGAGGAGGTACAAAAGTCTTGCAAAGAGGAGCCCAACGTGTGCTGAGGTGGCACAAAGGCACTCAGCACAAAGGGTGGACAAACATTCGTTCATCACAGTCCTCTTCACCGTGTCTGCCTCCCAACTTCCCTTCAGCTCCTCTCCTCTACGTTTCTTCCCCCTGGCCCACAGAAAGAAAAATGTGCAGATGGGTCTCATAACTCTGTGTAAATGGTGCCTCTGTGAATATTTGGACTTCGCGAATGAGAAACGAAGCTGAACGTGTCCAGATCCCAAAGTACACCAGAGGCTCTCTGACAGAGTTATAGATGCCCCAAACAAACACTTCCAAAGATTGTATTAGTCAAAGATTTTTATACTTTAACCAAGAGGATGAAAAATCAAAAGAACTGCAAAAACTCTTTTCAGCACTTTGCATGTAACTGATGATCCCAATTGCAAGCTGAGTGCCATTCTCAGAGCCACCCTTGGAGCATTCCTGACTAGCAATATGAAACAACAGGGCAGTCATGTGCAATAACAGTCAGGAGGAAAAAAAACCAAGTCATTCCCACAGGAGACCATCCATAGCCACAGTAAAACTATACAATACTATAAGTAAATAACAAAGTGGAGGGGGCTGACAGTCTTGTTTCATCTAACAAGGGGGAATGTACATTTGGATTCAAACTGACAGCTGCTTCTGGGATGGAAGGGCTTTCATTCATGGTGCTGATTTTGATGGATCGGTACCAGCATGAGAATTGCAGGTCCACATCTGCATGCACAAATAGCTGCTTCTGGGAGGGTTTTCGAAATTTGAGAAGGAAAAATGTTATCGTGCGGTTTGCCCTTCTGCAATTCTATATGCAGGGAAATGCTGAGAGTGGTAAGACATCTGGCTTGTAAGTAAACTAGGAAGTCTGGAGAGAGACTGATATCACATGAGGTGAAAAAAATCTCTTAACTGTAGAGTCTCAGAGCAATATTCTCTTGGATGGAGAGAATGTTTCTATGCTTATGTTTTGTTATTTAACCTACAGACAATTTGATCAGTGCTGTTCCAGTTCTATGCATAAGACAACAATATTTTGAAATGAGGAGCATTCAAGTTACTGCAACACTAAGGCTCCAGTGTTTAGAAAGCAGGATCCTCCTAAAGTCACAGTATGCTGAAGCCAGCAGTTTCGTTTTTACAGTTGTTTGTATTGTTGTTGTTTCTATGTTTTAGTTGTTTCTATTTTTTAGTAGTTTAGCTGACTGCTTGCACTGCTGGCTCATGGCATGACAATCACAGCCACGGGGAGTGGTACTGCCATACGGGTCCAGTGAAGCTGGGCTCATTTTCCCCACCTGAGGATGTGACCCTTTTCTCTTTCACAGGTGGGTTTGGCCAAACCTGGAAAGTAGCAAGATGAGCACAAATAAGAAGTGATGGTAGCAAAATGATCATGTCTTCTTCTGCATGCAGTGATAAATCCCTGTCAGACCTTTGCAGTTCCTTTTATCTCTCTCTTCTGCTTTCTTTTTGTTTCTTTTTGTATTATCTTTATCCTTAATGTTATCTTTATCCTTAGCATTCCCTCTGCACGTATATGATGTCTGGGTACACTGCTTGTTCCTGCTGGCATGATACGGAACCTTTTTGCAGATGTTCAGCCTCCTAGTGGGTTGGGATCCCCACTGCAGGGGGGACATGTCTACCCCTTATTCTGTGAAGGAAAACCATTCCCTATAACTATTTTCCTCACATATGAAGACCAGACCTCGGGCACTTCTACCCTCAGGCTATCACATTTAACTAGTTGAGGGTGGGGGAATTTTCCAGTGGTCCAGCCAAGTGAATGCTTATAAGGACACAGAGCATACATGAGGTCTTTATGTATGCACAGAGGGGATGATCTAAAAGTTTCCTGTTACTGCAATACAGCTACTAAATGTAAATTGACAGAATGCAAAGAATATTATCATGGAAACATCAGCAAGCAGAGTAGCCTGTGGGAAAACATCACAGGACAAGGAAAAAAGAGTTCCTGTCCACATTTGGAAATTTGGATGAAGTGCTAAGCTGCAGGGATTGGATCTTGAACTAAATGTCAGTACTTTGGGGTCGGTGACCTTACCTCTACAGTACTTTATTGGTAGTGTGATAGATAATTTATAGCTTTAAAAAATGCTGGAAGGACATACTCTTTCATGGAACATATGGTTTGGATTTGTACTATGTCCATTACTCTTGTTTCTGACAGTCTGTAATAAGTCTATATAAATTTGTTACTAAATTGCTATTCTCTAATAAATATACAGTATTTCCATTATTTGACGATATCATTGTCACAAGGGTACATATGTAAGGTCCAAAAGCAATTATGAAACGTATGAGCATGTGCCAGGACTTCATTTTGACGTGCAACCTTTAATTTTAAATACAATCCCGTAAGCAAGAAAGCTTTAACATTTTAGTTTGAATTTCTTGCAATAATAGCCTTTTGTTTATTTCCTTCTTTTAAATAAAATTGACACCGACAGCATATTGGCAGGGCTAAAATAATCCTGTTATTACAAGCACTTAATCACAATAAAAAGGAAACAATGTATTTTTTGAAAATATTCCTTTGAAGCATTACTGCCCGATTACCTCATAATTTCTTTATCTCTTAGCAAGTCCCTGCCAAGCCTATGTTTCATTTTTCTGTCTGTGAAGAATGACACTTCTTTTCCCCAAGTATAAGCAGATTTTTCAGTGGCTGTGAAATTCCACCCTTTTTCTGATATAATTGCAAGAATGGCCACAGTGGTTTATCTTGGGAAATAAGTTTTAATTATTACTATGATTTATTTGGTCACTACAATGATCTGTAAGTTTGTACCCTTTGCTTGGCAGAATGTGATTGTTTGCAGTAACTACCCATTTCTTTCTTGCTGATCGTACTGAGTTCCTGTGGCCCTGAAAATTTAATTGTTTTTGTTGTAGAATCATCACCGTCTGGCTTCTATTGGAAGGGATCTCAATGATCATCCAGTTCCAACTCCTTCTGGGGTTGGGCACTGTTGTCAGCCACTAAATCAGGCACTAGGGCACTAGATCAGGTTGTTCCCATCTAGATCAACAGAGTTTTGTTGTCAGCTTCCACAGGAGAAGTTTCAGGTTCCAGCTAAGAAACAGACGATTTTTTTTCATTATTACTTTCACTGAAAGCTAATTCTTTCATGAGATTCAGGAAAAATCATGCAAAAGCTTTTGTTTCTTTCATTATACTGTCCAAACAGCAAACGAACACTAAGATGTTGTGTCTAAGCAGAGGCTACCAAAGTTTGTCACTGAGAACAGTCGCTTGGGAATGTTCCAAACACTGTTACTTTTATATCCTACATGATGATATTTTCAGTCAAGTGATATGCAACTTTTGCCAAACCCAAGTAATATTAATACAGCTTCTCTTTGGTCATATTGGCAGGACCTGTGTCGTGTGGCAGGTGTTCTCCACAGCTTCAGTCCCCTCAGAGCTTGCTCTGGGGCTCTCCTGGAACATTTTGAGGTTCCCTCTTGACTTTGAGTCTGGGTTTCCTCTGCAAAACTAGCCAGGATTGCCTGGAAATGGTGCATATCTGAGTCTTGTCCCAGCAGGAGAAACAATCCTGGATCCCACATTTCAGAAGTTGAATTTATCATTGCCTATTCCCATTATTGAGTCTCTCTGTTCATATGACAAATTATAACAGAACTAGCAAATGGTGTCTTGCCATTTTTTGTAGTGTTTCTTTCAAAGTTTGCTAGTTTCCTCTTTCAAAATTCAAGGTCTATGACACGGCTGTTCTATTTCCAAGTCAAGCATTAACTTTACCTGTGCAACAAATGCATTAAAAACATAATCAATCATCCTGTTGCCATCAGAGATCAGCAATTCCCCATAAGCACGCTAAGAAAGCAACAGCACTTTGCTGCAAGGTTTGACAGAACTGTGTCTTGTATTAGTAATAAAAATACACTGCACATGTAAATTGCGTTTCATACAAATATCCCTGTGTGCATTACAAAGGTTGAATTATCATTATCCTTGTTTTACAAATTGCCTGCCAGTGTCACAATGAAAACCATTATATCATTGTTCCTTCAGCTAGATCTTTTTAATCACTAGTGACCAGGGCTGTGTTCAAAATCCAACACCCACGCAAGTATCAAACCAGCATTTAAACCTCCTCATTGTCCCCTGGCGACACTTTCATGGAAGTAATAGTGATGAGCTTGAACATATTGCTGAGTGCTGCAATATTTGTGAGAGAAGATCTCCAGGAGCACTGCACACTCCAGTCTGCCTTCCATTTCAGCTACTCCTGGAGTAAAACAGGGTGTACACAGTAATGCATCTCACAGCAAGCTGTAGAATCAAAAAGTTAGCTGCAAAAAGTGCAGCCATCAAAATAGGCTGGCAGCAAGAGAGGAGAGTTGGATCCATAGCATTTATGACTATGGGTCAGACAGTACCTTCTTTAGGAAATAGGAGAGGACCTGTAAGTCTTTCCCTTTTGCACGTGCATTAAAAGATCTTGTGACTCTTGCACTATCACAAGTAAGTAAGAAAGTCATCTTAGACCAGACCAGTGAAGGATCTCTCTTAGCCCTGTTCCCTTGAAGTAAAAAAGATCTTTTGAGTAGTGGTGTCAGGGAAATGCTTTCTCCAGCCATCTGCGGAGCATCCATCTCTTAGACTCTGCATGGCAGAATGTGAACCTCCTGCAAGATGGGTCTTTCCTTGCTGTAAGGCACTCTTCTGAGGTAGCATGAATTTCAAGCTAGGATTTCCTTACTGCTTCACGTTTCTCCAGAAAATGAATACAGCTTTGGTGCTGTGGCAGAGGTGCTGCTCAGCTTGCTTGTCTTTCTGCATGTGGGGACCCTTCTCCATCCTATGTCCATGAGGACCATCAACCCAATATAACTCCATGCTCCGCACAGTCAGCATAATCAGCATATCTTGGATTATAACTGAAAGAGACTCTGACTTTTTGCAGGAGAGGAACCAAAATTCTTGTAAATCTCACTGGAGTTCTGGGCAAAAAAACTACCACTTTTACCTGTGTTGTGTTCAGTCCTCAGAGACTATAAGTCATACACAGCAACCAACTTGCCTTTGCTAAAGCTTTTTTTTATTTCTTCTTTGTACTCGCCTAGTACCAACATCCAGCCTTCACACTCTGCTATGTCTTCATCTGCAAGGCATCCTGCTGCCAGCTTCATTGGTGTTCTCCTGGGGATGGCATATTTTCACCTTTTCAAGGTCCCCCCAGCAGCTGTCAGACAAGTGATGAAAGGGAAGTAAAATATTGGTCAACAATGAGAGTATACAAAAGTATAACCAAAACACCTCAGAAATCTGGATAGAATTATTTCATACACATAGAGGATCTTATTTTGATATTTCTGCTTTAGGCATATTTATTTTTTAAGAACACCTGTGATTTCCACATCTGGAGTTCAGCAGGGTGAGAGGCCTGGGTCCTTCCCTGCAAAACCAACTGAAGCTGCAAAACAGATCCAGATACCAGTGGCTGTGTGACTCAAGGACTGATAACTGGAGGCATTGAATTTACATTGAAGTCCGTTTCTGTCCAGAAATGAGCTAATGCTGTTGTTGTCTGATGGTTCACAGGCGCTCTGTCTCTGGAGTGCTAGGGGAAAAAATTGGTGATTGGTCAGGTTTTTTTGAGAATTGCACAAGGCCACTTGTCTGACACCTCTTCAATAACTTTACTGGAGAGAATAAATATCAAATGAAAATATTTTCATTTCTCCAGACTAGAGCTGATTGTAGCACTAAGTAAGCACTAGGACAACTGCTTGGTGTTGCCTGGGCAAACAAATGTGTGTAATATTCATTTTGTGTTTATAGACCAGTTTGCTGACTAAAACTCTAGCTGTTATGTAGAATGTGCTGCAAATATACCAAGTTCAGACTAACAAACTATGACAGACAGTATCTTGATTTATGAACTACCTGAGATGTTTTTTTTATCAAAAAATGACAATTTACATAGGAAAACAATTAAGATCTACTCAAGAGGAAAGATTTAATGGAATTATTTCAGCTCTCTTGAAACTTTTTAAGGAAATAAAAGAGCAATCTATGCTGAAGAAGAAACATTTTGGGTGTCAGCCTCTCTTCTCCTCCTTAAATAGCATCAGGACTAGAGGGAATGACCTCAAATTGCATCAGGGAGGTTCAGGTTGAATACTGGGAAAAAGTTATTTTTCAGAGGAGTGATTGGGCACTGAAACAGGCTGCCCAGGGTAGAGGTTGTGTCACCGTCCCTGGAGGTGTCCAAGAAAGGTATTAGATGTGGTACTAAAATGTAATTTAGTGGGGAAATATTGTTGGTAGGTGGATGGTTGGACAAGATAATCTTGGAGGTCTTTTCCAACCTTGGTGATTCTGTGATTTTTATATTTTCTGAGTGCATCCTTCCTGATTTTTCATTCAGAAATATGTTTCAAACTAAAAATAAAACAAAACTTCTAAGTTTATTTAAAACAAAATCTTGCAATTGGCAAGATTGTTTTCACTTCGCAGGTTTTTTTCCTTCTAAAGTGAAGGTAAATTCAAAAATCCTAGAGAAACTCTTGGAATTGACACTTTATTCTGCTCCTAAATGCATGTGCAGGTAAAGGACTTTATTTTGGTTGCCTGTGTATTGCAGAGAGTTTACTGTTTGAGTTTTCATAGTAAAATATTTTAGGAAACAAAAATTCAGTCACGTCTCTGTTTCTGGAGAGAACAACCCGAATATGATGAATGACAATCACGAAAAAGGAATCTGATTTAACAGTAGAATTCATGTTCAGTTTACAAAGTAAAACAAACTGTTTAAACAAATTAATGGGAAAAACGAATTCACAAGAAGTCTGAGGTAACGGAATTTCCCCTTGTATGTTCTTTGAACATGTTTTTCTTTGTGACATATTTCCTTGGATCCTTTCATGACATAATATTCCATACCAAATTATTGATGCAGGGTTTTTTCTGATTATTCTAGAGCTTTTGGTATATATAGCATTGATTCATTGCGTAGATGACAAGAATTTAACAAGATTAAAAGATGCAATCAGATGATTATTTAGTTATTAAGCATCTTAAGTATTGTGTTACATATGCTTTATTTTTTAAATCCTCTTACTTCTGTCCAGAAAATGTCTCAAGGCATTTTTCGATGAACCCACTTTCAGTGAATATTTAATACCATGTACAGAGAAATTGCAGTTGTCTGGAACTTCTATGGAAGTTGACTATTCTGCAGAAAGACTTAAATGAGTGAGGGATTCAATGAATTGACATATTTATTTATCATTATTTCTCACTGATGTAAAATCCTAAGCATCACGTAAAAGAAAATAAATGGATCTCATGACTTTCCCAAAAACACATTGCTTTGATTTCCGTTTTTAGTAACTTTTCCAGATCGTTGAAGAAAAGTCATTACAACTTCTGCAACTAAGGACCTGTCCTACCTCAATGCCTCAGCCCCTCTCCCATCCCTGCACAGATAAGCAGATCATCCGCAGTCAACAGAGAAGCAGAAAGCTTTATTTTTGGGAAAACAACACTAACCTGCAGGGTGGACTGTTGCAGTAGAGACTACATTGCTTGTTCACCTAGAACCATGGTGCCCAGTGCTGGGAGGTCACAGATGTGGCAAATAGAAGCATGAACACCACTTTGCTGACCGCTATAACTCACTCTCCTTCTGCTTATGCACTTTGCCAAAATTTTCCCTCTCTTCTTCAGAGATCTGAAGAGACAGCAAACATTCAGTGTCCTGACCAATCCAGTGGCCTTCTATGGTGCAGTGATGCCTTTAGTGGACAAAGGAAGAACAACTGAAGCTGCCCAGCTGGAGTTGCATAAGCCTTTGACATGGGTCCACACCATGTCCTTATCTCTGAATCGGAGAGATATGGATTTGAAGGCTAGCTTATTTTGTGGATGAAGAATTGGTTGAGTTGAATAGTTGCAGCCAGAGTGTTGTGAACAATGGCTCTATGTCCAGGTGAAGGCCAGTCATGGGTGTCGCCCCCCTCCCCCAGGGTTTGGTCTCAGGTCTACTGCTCTTCAATGTCTTTATCTATGATATAAACAGTGGGATCAAGTGTACTCTCACTGAGTTTGATAATACCAAGCTGAACGTGCAGCTAATATAGCAGAAGGAAGGGATGCCATCCAGAGGGACCTGGGCAAGCTTGAGATGTAAGCCCACATGAACCTAATGTGATTCAACAGGACCAAATAGAAGGTCTTGCACTTGGGACAAAGCAATTTCAAATATCAGTCCAGTCTGGGAGAAGAACTTACTGGCAGCAGCCTTGAGGAGAAGGACTTGAAGGTTCTGTTGGACAAAAAGCTGGAGATGAGCCAGCAGTGTGCACTTGCAGTTTGGGAGGTCAACTGCATCCTGGACTGTATCAAAAGAAGAGTGGCAGCAGGTGGAGGGAGATGATTGTCCCCCTCTACTCTGCCCTCATAAGGCTGCATCTGGGGTATCGCATTCAGGCCTGGGGCACTCAGCACATGAAGGATGTGGAACTGTTGGAGTAGGTCCAGAGAAGGGTTATGAAAATGATACAAGAGCTGGAGCATGTCTCAAATGAAGATAGATTGATGGAATTGGGATTCTTTAGCCTGAACTTCAATTAGACCTCATTGCAGCCTTCTCATACTTAAAGGGATTTCATAAGCAGGAGTGAGACTGACTTTTTACATGGTCTGGTATTAGCAGGACAAGGAGGAGTGGTTTTAATCTAAAAGAGGGGAGGTTTAGATTAGATAATAGGAAGAAAATTTTTACTCAGGAGATGGCAAGACATTGAAACAGATTGTCTAGAGCGAAAGTGGATGTCCCATTCCTGGAGGGTTCAGGGTTAGGTTGGATGGGCCCCTAGGCAGCCTGATCTGATGGGTGGCAGCCCTGTCTACATCAGGAGGTTGGAATTGGATGATCTTTAAGGTCTCTAAGACATTCTGTGATTCTATGATCCTATGTTTCTATGATTCTATGTGTATTATAATTACATTTGTTGCTTGAGCCAAAGTGAGCCAGTGATCCAGGGCACTGTTTCTGGTTAACCTGATAAATGCACAGCAGAAGCACTCTTCCAAATATTTGCAAGAGACCCTGGATAGATAGTGCCCAGCTACAGTGAGAAAAGCCACAAAATGTTCCTACAGAAATACTTGGATTTTCAATCTAGATGAACTTCCAGTCCTGTCCTCAAATTCAGTTTTTTCTTTTTGAGATGGTCACTGATCAATCTTCAATGGAACCATTGGCATAGGGCATTTCAAACCAAAGATATATAAACCAAAGTTTACTTAGCATCTATACAACATTTAAAGGCACAATCAGTCATCAATTTTAGCTGTAACAGCCCTCACAAACGAAGGGGCTGAGGCTTTCCTTTCTTCTTTATGCATCTCTTGTGCATGTACATACAGTCATGTCCAATCATTGTACAGTAATGTTTAGACTGAGAGGAGCAAAGCAGCATCTGTTGAGGGATTTGCTAGGTTTGAGAATGGAAAAGAGAATTATTGCCACCAAATTTCGAAAGATCTTGGAACACCTTGTAGTTAATTTGATTATGTTGTCACATGTATGCCTAAATTAAACCTTGTGTGCCTTCTGTGTTCTTGTAGTCTTCTCTCTCTCTTTCTTTTTTTCTTTTTTTGACTCCAAGGAGAACGATCTCTCAGGACATTTACAGAAAAATACCTTTTGAAGTAAGCTGTGAACTTGTCACTTGTTACTGTGCTGACTCACCAAACAAACTGAGATGTCCAGAGCATTTCTCAGCAAAGGTCAGAGCTGTATGTCAGCCTTGAGCCATGATCTGGAGTTTTCTATGGCTGGACAGGACAGGTTGAAAATCATGCTGAGACACATATTAAAATGTAAAGAACCATTTTCACTGGGAGCCTATGCCCTATATGTACATCTATCTATTGATCTAAATGCATCTGCTCTCTCATGCTGCTCTGAACTGTCCTTAAACTGCCCCCACACCCTGACAGATGTAAGGTAAAAAAGCCCTGGGGACATCTCCGTGAGTGCTGTGGCTCTGGTGCAGGATGCTAGACTCTCCATGGGGTTCCCAGGACCTCCCCAAGGGCACAGCATCCCTCACTATGACCCATGGACACATAGGGCTATTGCCACTTGTAGGGACATTTTAATTCTTTTGTACTTTGTGAGCCTACTGTAGAAAAAAAAAGTCATGCTGCAAGACTGCCTGCAGGAATTTGGACTATTTCTGCCATGTGTTTGGGCGCAGAGATTTTGTTTGCCTGTAATCAGAAACATTACCTTCTCCTCCCCCCAATAAAATGATTCCTCTAATATTTAAGTTCCAAGCCCATACACTGTGTTTATAAGCCTCGAGCACTGAAATAAAATAAGATTGAGTTTCCCTCAGGTAAGTACTTCCAGATACTTTATCTGCTATATCATTACAACTATACTCTATTTGTTACTGTACTATGTAATACAATACTTGCATTATATTCCACATGAAAAGCTGTTTCTGCAGCATCTTGTCATCATTTCACGAACGCGGCTTTGAAGCCGTTTTGAATTCTGAATTCAGTGCATAACAGCTAAGGCTCAAGTGCACAACACCGTATTATTTACTCAGATGGGGTTAATTGCTGAATAAAAGAATGGTTCCTTTCAGTTTACCTTTTTACAATCTCACTCGCACTGGATATGGAAGACAGGAAAGTCTGTGATAAATATCAAACTTTCTAATCAGAAACGAGCCCGGTCGGATTTGAAATCTTGAACTTAATCCAGAATCAGGAAATGCAGCCACTTGTGTTACTGTTGCTGAAAGAAGAAAATGACCTTTTTATTGTAGCTTACATTCACTATTGTACTTGTGAACCATGGGGAATGGAGCAGGAGAAATGGAAAGGCTTAAGGAGATCTTCTTTTAACAAGGAAACTGAAATTGGGTGTAATAAAACTGTATAGCTGATATAAAGGCTGTGTTACTCAAAGAGAAATAGGTGACATTGATACAAATTCACTTCTAACATTCCTGCATCTTAGCCACCGTTAATGTTTACTGTCAGACATGTCACTTTAAATTTTACAAGCAGAGGTTCATTTGAATGTAGAAAAATTAACAAGATGGACTTCTAACAGCAATACAAAAAGTAAGATAATGCTATAAATTTGATGTGGAAATTGACCTTAAGGAACTACTTTTATTTCCCAGTGATGTTACGGGGCGAGTGCATGCAGGATTATTTCAATGTAATGACTTTCTGCCAATGATTTATTTGTAGCCAAAACAGAACCGCTGCCAGTACCCAAGGGCCATAACTCAACAGCGTGGCACACTTCTGGATTGTACACGATGGTAGATGAGTGGACAAGATGAGATCACGATCGTAAAATTATTCACTTTTTTGTGACGTGGAACCCAAGCCATGTCACAGTGGAATTCATACCTTACCCACATCAAGGTTGTTTTATTTTTTTTGCATGAGTGTTTCATTGTGGTGCTCTGAAGAATCATATGCAAAGGGTGTTACAAACGCAGTTGGGGCTTGATCTGAGAAGCTGTCATAATACTGTGTGGACACTTAACTGAAGTGGACAGTTTTTAAAATAGATTTAATGTATTGTAAAATATTTTAGAAATACTGAGAGCCTTCTACATTCCTTACGGCTGGCCATTCTCTCTGGAAATCAGTTAACTTAATTATATGAAGAAATCAGATCCCGCTATGAGTGAAAGTTTAAGTTGATGGTCAGACAGTGGAAAACAGTAAGAGCTTTCTGTGCATTCTGTAAAGTGTTCAGTGTATTTTAAAGAGATTCAGTCTTGTTTTCTGATCCTTAGCTCTCATTTTTCACTGTGTTGGATTCTGGAGTTTAAGATTTTTGCTTCCTTTTCACTGTGTATATTATGGATTTCCCAGAAGATACTTAAAATGAGACCAACACAAAATCACACACTAACACAAAAGAAAAACTAATGGGAAGATATTGGCATTGACTGAAAGGACAACCTTATACTTTTCTGGAAAATGGTCTAGCAGATTATTTCATCTGCCAACCAAGTCTTACAGAATTTTGCCGCAAGCTTCAGCTTGAACAGATTCAGGCTTTTGTCTGTATGGTTTGTTGGCTGTGACGTGCAAGAAACATCCAAGGCCAAGACCGACCATGCTTATACTAAAGGATGGGAGAGTTAGTGGTGAAATCTCACCACTAGCATTTACCAACTGTGCTGTGTGTGACTCCCACATTTCCAAACTCAGCAATGCAGTTCCTGAGTAATTAAAATGCATTGCCATGTTCTATTAATGGGGAGCTGCAGCAGATGGGATGTTGGTAAGCACCTTGGGCCAGGAATTAACTCTTGTTTTCGTGTTGAATAGGAAGCAGCTCCATAGTCCCACCTTTACTGCAGTGGATATTTTAATTTCTCACTATTCTTCCACAGGAAGAGGGAAATCAAGACCTTATGACTTGAAAAAGAAGAGCAAATAAAATCAAGAAAATGGCTACACTGCAGAAGCCAGTGCTATAGTTAGATCATTGATTTGAAATCTGGGAAAACTAGTTTCAGTTTCCAAATTTCACAGTTTTACGGTTCTAAATTTCACAGTTCTAAGTCATTTGGAAGAGGTGACAGAAAGGAACACAACTGGTTGGCTATAATAAGCACCCACCATACTCAATTGTTTTTGCAAACTCATCAACTGCTTTATGTCTCTAACCTGAACACTGACAGAAAGAAACATTTATTGAAATGTTGACTGGTACCTGTCTTAGTAGTTTTGTAGCAGTTAAGAAATGTATCTCATGTGTTTTCTTTTTTCTAGATAGACATCACATCACAGAAGAAGATAGCACCTTAAGTCTGGTTGATCTACTTTTGTTATCTCCATTATGTTCTTTATTCTGCTTTTTGTTTACCTTCATCTTTTCTAGGTTAGAACCTAGATGCTGGACTACCTATACAAAGCAACAGAAATCCAGGGTGGGGGTTGTTTGACTACCAGGTTAAACTAGAAAACCCCAAGCTCAGCCTCCCTTCTGAGCTTAGAGTACTCAGGGATCATTTGCCCCTGCTTCCCTGTTGATTCTGAATTCCTTGCCGCAGTTACTCCTCAGCAAACTAGCAGGGAGCACTGATTGTCAACTGCCTTGCTTGTCGATGTGACATTCAGGAAACACAGCATGGCAAATTTCTTTGGTCTGTCTCTGGTTTTGCCTTAATGATGTCACTGTGATGGCACAAGAAAGAGTTAACAGAACAAAAAACAAGTCTCTCTCCAAGTATTTTTATAACTGTCTTTATGCTACAGAGTTATGGAGAAAAACAACATTTTAAGTGTAGCTCTTTTTTTCCATTAGGTTGTCTGCTTTTACAGGTGGTGAGTTGCTACATGACTCAAAAATCTCCACACATTCAAATCTGATAGAAAGTTGGTCTGGAACTGCAACACTCAACCTACCTGACCCATTGCTTGAGGCTTTATAACACAGTCACTTACTAAACTAACAGCAATAGCCTGCTGTGTGAACACCTGAAACAATGAAAACCAAAGACACAGCTTTCTGCCTGGCAACTGGTTCTCCTTGTCCTGGAGCAGTATATATGGATTAATTTTCACTGTCCCTGGGAGAAGAGCCTGGCAGTCACAGTATCCACCCATCCACTGAGTATAGAATTTCACTCGTAACGTCTTTAATAGAAGACAGAACCAACTGATTTTTTCCTGCCACTTTCATTGCTTTTAAGATTTGTGTGGCCATTTATCATGAAAAGTGAATTCTTTGTGTACTACAATTTTGCCAGAAAGCTGGATCAAGATGGACATTTAGAGTCAGGGCAAAAAGAGCTGACAGCTTTGGTGTTAGGTCTTCTCATGGGCAACAAATTCTACCAGATTGCTACCACACTCAGAACAATACAGGATATTCCAGGTGTGAAGGGACCCCAAGGGGCTCTTAGCCCAACCTGCTCTCCAAGCAGGATCCCATCCCTGGTCAGCACAGGTTACTCAGGGCTGTATTCAGTCAGGTCTTAAAAACCTTCAAGGACAGAGACAGCACAACCTCTCTGAGCAGTGAGTTCTACTACAAGATTGTCCATGTGGAAAAGAATTTCTTCTTATATACAGTTGAAAACTCATTTGTTTCAGTGAAATTGACAAAAAATTTTCTGTTGTCCCTTGTCATTCTACAGTGCAACCTGCTTTGTCTCATGGATCTGTACAGACTGAGTTCTTGCAGACAGTTGCTGACAAGATATTCAGCCAGAGCTTGTTATTCCTATCATCCTTAAACCCTTTCAATAAGCACAGATATCTGGAGAACTTGTCAATGAAGAGTGGAGCAAAGCAGGCAGCATGTACTTGAGCTCTGTTGTGTCTGCTGACAGTAGATCGCTTTCCCCTTTAAGCTACAGGGTGATGCTTTCCCTTTTCAGCCTTTTACTGAAGCAATGGTAGAAGTTCCTCTTGCCCTTGTCATCTTTTGTAACTAACTTCCATGGTGAGACTTGGCATTCCTAGCACTGTCCCTATATATCTGGGCATTGTTCCTTAACTCACAGAGGAAACACAAGGGAAACAAAGGAGGAGAAATGTAAATAAGATCAACCCACATGATTTTGAGAAGTATTATTTCATATTACTTTTTTCTTATCTCTAAAAGGACATAAACCTATGAGGATGAACCTGAATGAACCAGCAGAAGAACATATATGTCCTTCAAAGAATTAATGAAAATTAAATGGGTTTGTTGCCTGTTTTGTTCTTTCCAACACGCTACTTTTGGAATTAGAATGCAAAACCCATTAGTGAAGCTGACCACAATGTGAAATAGCCACTGGAGGAGGTCCATGGATGACCGAGGGGATTTTGGAAGGAGGATCATCTATTTATGCTGCCAGACAACACCACATGGGCAGTCTGATGGAATAAGACTTTCAATATCAAAAAAATTTTGAGGCATAATTAGAAATCTTGGGTCAATTAGATAAAATTTATTTTGGGAAGAGTGTTGGTCAGGTTTGACTTGTTCTTTTGTCAGATTGTTTAATAATTTAGGAAATAAATATATCTATTTGTTTATTTGTTTTTTCTTCTCTTTCTTATTTCTATTAAATCTGCCTGTACCAAGAAACACTAAGAAGTCAAAGGCCACTCAAGACATACTACACTCTTTCTGAGATAGAGTTCTCAGACAGCCAAAACTGCTTTTTAAGCAATTTATTGGCAGCGAAAAGGAATGGAAAAGAGGTGAAGAGATGGCCCATAAAAAAAGGTTGTTCTAGGTTGGTGTCTGATCTGGAATTTCACATCTGGAAAGGTGGAAAGTCAAAAGGCTCAGTTTTGCCCTTTAGGTGTGGAAAAGTGAGTATGTTTTATAAATAGCATGTCCTTCCACTTGAACAAAAAAATAATAGCATGCTGTACATGACATTCCTTCTCCGAATAGGTGAGAGTGAGATGGGGTGTGAACTGAAGAAGGTGGTGAATCGAATTCTGCCACTTTTTACCTACTACAAAAATTGCAACTTGAGAGGAACAAATCAATCCGGACACAATAAAGGCCCTTTGCCAAAACATAAACATCTCATCTTAAAGAAATGACTTTAAGATGAGGAAAAGAACTTAAGAACTTCTGTTCATTTCTTGTTTGGTTCACGTTGTTTTTTTTTTTTTTTTTTCCATTTTATTTGGAGTGTCTGAAAAATCTGTTTTAGTTTTGCTCAGGTTTTTAAATGAGTATATATATTGAACATTAGATATTCATATTCCAACCAGGCTGAAAGATACTGTGACTGGGGATTTAGTAAAGGTGTGTTGTTGTAGAAGAATGTGTTGTGAAACAGGGACTTTAAAGTAGCTAAAATGACTTTTGCTGTTTACTGCACATATTTAACTTCAATACTTAACATTATGAAAAGATGAAGACTTCATACAAACCATTTAAGGTTTTATGAGTCACAGTTCTACACATTAATTATCTGCAAAGCCAGGCTTTTTCACACTTTTAATCATGATTTTAACTGTACAAAAGTGTAAGAGAAGAAAACCTCTTAGAATACAATTTCCAGGTTGTTCTGTTGTATAAAATGAAAAAAAAAAAAAAAAAAGAAAAAAGAAAAGGTAAATACAATTTTTAACATGGTCAAGACTTCACAGAAGTTTAGATCATTTCAGTTGTTTTCTAAATGTGGCTACAAATTTCATTTTCTTTTGAATACTGTTACTTACCAGACACAGAAATTCACCTTGAGCGCTTCACACTTTTGAAAGATCTGCTGGTGAACACCAAAAGCCATCTGGTACACCATATCGGCTCTGCTTTTTTTTTGCTGATGTTGTCCAAGGCTGAAGGTTAACACACAGCAAAGATCAGTACAAACAGGATCCCAAGAATCAAACAGCTCTGTGCTCTCACTCTCTGCATGCACTTGGTAATTAAATAATGGCCTTCCATCACTGAAACCTGGACAACCTCATGGCAAACCCATTCAATTTCGAAGGTCTCCCTTAGTGGCATATATACAACACAAGATGTCTTTAATGGCATATTTCAGGTTTAAAAAAATCATATTTTCTCGAGTGTTCATCATCACATGTTACTTTTTCCAAGTCTGAGAGATAAATGTAAGTAGATTTCCCAGAGGCATTGATGATGCAACTGTCATAACAATGGATGTAACAATGTCAATTAATGGATTACATCAGGGATCTCAACTATCAGCGACATTGTTTGTGGGTTAGTTTTAGCTGTACACACTGCATAGATAAATAAAATTACCAGTAAGAGTAGACTTGTTGTGCCCTTCATACCTCAAATGGAAAAAAAGAAGTCTGGAACGCTATTTTATTCTGTTTGTGTCAAACAGACTGAGCTCTGATCTTATGGATCAGGATGGAAGGCTTATGGATGTGTGTAGGACTGCTTCTTTCCCATACCTCCTTTATGTGGGTTCAGGGCAGATGGAGCACAAGCTGAGGAGGGACAGTGGTGCTGAGCCGCCTCAGGGTGTGCTACTGAGCATGACACACAGGACCCCCGGTTGCCCAGGTGCATCTTACAAGGCTGAGAGAGGCCATAGCAGCATGCTGCAAATGTGTTGTCAGGCATGGACTCACCTGTGGGGAAGAAGATGGGAGTTGGGAGGTGTCTTGCTCCACCTATAGAAAAACATGACCAGACAAGCATGGTCAACCCCAACCACTGCTGGCTGCAAGATGCCCAGCAGCTCAAGCACTGTGCTGCCAATCACAAGCCCCATCTACTGCATTGCTCCTGCACCTTGTTCCTAAACTTAGGGTGAGGACTGAATAAGGGTTAAGAAAATGCCTGAAGAGTTGACAGAAAACATCTACAGTATATGTGGAGGACACAGAGCATCTGTGGTGTCTTCCATAGCCCTAACTTGAGTGGATGTGGATTCCTCCAAGCAAGCATCTCTGACTGGATCCCCAGCTATCCATACCAGCAACACAGAGATGGAAGCTCATTCAATATCTGTGCTGACTGATAGCAGAAATCCAACTTCTTATGCTGCCTTAGGGATCCTGCTTTCACTGCAGCAATCGTTGCCCCGAGCAAGTGAGAAGGGAGCAGGCTTCAGAGCCAAGCATGTAGTTTCCACTGTTGCTCTCAGCACGGGCTCACATTCCTCCAGCACAGCTGCATTGTG
Organism: Centrocercus urophasianus; assembly: GCF_019232065.1. NCBI lineage: Eukaryota > Metazoa > Chordata > Aves > Galliformes > Phasianidae > Centrocercus > Centrocercus urophasianus. Next base: position 21,397,693 of record NW_024884253.1, read on the forward strand.
TTGCGGGGCTTCTCATTGCTGGAGGACAGTGCCACTGGCAGGCCTGAGTGCTTCATCAGGAAAACATCTTCTAGGGCCAGTTCTGATCCCAAAGTCACGATTTCTCTATCTGCACAAGGCTGCATGGGGAAAGCTGGAGGTGCATTGGGGCAGGATCTGGCTCCCGGCCACCAGCTGTGCTGTTAGAGTAATGCTGTGAGATACAGCATATCCTTGTCTCGAGGCAGACGACCCTGGACTGCAATCTGAACTAGTTTAAGTGGATTAGTTACAGCCTATCAAACTCTTGTGCGCATGTTACTATTCAGAATTAGAGTGACCTAATTTCAGCGCAACTTCATTCCACCCGTAACAGGGTTAAGCTGAATCTGAGAACAAATGTTTTATTACAGCTGGTAAATCTGCTTTGCACCTCTAGTTAATTTGGATTAACATCTTGGAGGGACAGCCCATGCTTGAGCTCTTGTTGGTGGCCAATCAGGTTAAAGTATATGTTGCTATCACTGAAGGGAGGAAAATGTGCCAGAGTGCTCCCTGCTAGGAGTTGGAGAAGCAGGAGAGGGTCGTACACTGCAAACTAGTCCTGCTGAAAGTCAACACTAAAGCCCTTCTTCCTGGAGCTCTATCACCAGCTGCCTCCTTAGGTGGGTATCATAGCATTTCAGTGCCAGCAGCAGAGGAGAAGGAGGTGTCCCATGATTCCCAAATACTTCAACAAGCAAGTTGGTATTTCCTAAAAGGGTGAGTTTGATGGTCAGGATGGTCAAGTAGTGTATCTGGGCATCACTGCTAACCAAGGAACAACAATGCAGTTTTTGATTTCAGAGCAATCTACTATCACAGGGCATTTCCACCCTTCTGGGGTGTGCACATGGCTGATTTTCTACTGCTTCAAAATGATCAGCAGGAATCTGTTTCTGCCTGAATCTGAACATTATTCAGTTCATGAATATTTGTCTAAGATGTCTGATTATTAAGGCCAAATGAAGCCTTCACTTCCTCTACAAATATTTGTGCAATGACCTATAACTACCGGCCAACACGCCTGCCAGCACTTCGTTAGATGACATCCCATTCTACAATAACTATTATCATTTGATAAACTCTTGAGGTTAAGAATACAGATGTAAGATCTCCAAGATTCCTAATGGGAATACTTCATATCAGAAGTATGTTTCCCTTGAGGATGACATCACCATAGGGACACATATTTTAAATATTTTGGCCATCATATTTGAAAGTTTCTTGCAAAATACAAAAATGATTTTTGAGCCATGAAAGAACTTTTCTATTGGTCTCAAGTAAACATACTGCCATTTAACTCTTTTGAAAGCTTTGTGAGATCTCATGAGAAATTATGCCATCATTCAAAAGGTAGCCATGAGCTAATTGTCAGTATCTTTATAAAATTTAATTTACTTATGTTAATTTAACAGTACAGTATGCAAAATCACTCAAATGGGGCCCTAAATATATCCTGAAGAGAATATTCCAAATAAAAATGAACACTTGAATGTTCATTAAATGAGACTAGTTTGCGTCAATCCCATTAAATCTTTTTGAATACAGCACTCAAGTCACTTCCACTCTCTAAGACCTCATAGAATTTCTGATTGGCAGACAAAACCTAAAGATGTGTTTTAAAACAATGATGATAATAGGAAGCCAGGATTTCAAAAATTAGTTGTATCTGAAATCTAAATGTATAATTAACACTCTGCGCCTTGGTGTCATAATTTGAAGGCCCACTGTGTATTTTATAATGTAGATAATTTATTTTGAGCTTTAAGAAGAAAAACAAAGTCAGCTCTGCTTTCAGAAGGCTGTATTAATACCCGTGTGCCTTGATGATTTTATTTATACTCATATTAATTAGCATATCAAATTTTAAAAGGCCTATCAATTAAAAAAGCATAGTGCTTTAAGGTAAGCTACACTCTCTCCCACCAGTTCAGAGAGCCAATAGTTTGGGTGATTTGATAGTACGGGAACCAGTGGCTCCTGTGGGCAAGGGCACCCATTCCTCTGCTGTGCTCAGAATCAGACTTAGCACCACTGGAATGCAGACTTTGAAAAAGAAATGCATCATGTTCCATGAAAACAACAGTGAAGAAGTGTTAGACTGCCTCTGAAAAAAATGACCTATCCTTTTCTAGCCTATCAGGAAATCTGGAGTTAAGCTTCATCTTAGTCTCCTCAGAATGGACACAAAAATCAGGTGTGCTTTCTGGACTGAAAAACTGAAATAGAGAAAAATACGTACCTATAACACAAACTTTTATATACCTTATATTTCAGTATAACTGTGAATCTGGCTGTCTTTCTTAATTTTCTTAGATCTTTTCTATACGGGTGACACCTCACAAGTTTGACTTCCGCAAAACATCTTCCAAAATAAATTAAGCATATACATATTCTCTT
>NW_024884253.1:21400788-21461375 GCF_019232065.1 Centrocercus urophasianus
TTCTTTCCTTCTTTCCTTCTTTCCTTCTTTCCTTCTTTCTTTCTTTTCTTTCTTTTCTTTCTTTCCCACTTCAATTTTATTCTACTTAGGCATTTATACCACACTTACTAGTAACTTGAATTTTCCACTACATCGGCCTGAATGGGAAAAAGGAAAGCAGAAAACAATCAGATTCTGTTAGGTAATATGGCTCTCATCTCTACATTTCCCCCATATTAAAAATGATCACTTTTAGGATTTCATCAGGTCTATTGCTTGGAAGAATACTGCCAATAGAGGTAAACTAACTCAAGAATAAGCAATCTTATGCAGAAATACAAGGCAGGCTTTTCTTGTGTTGCATAAGACTAGACAGAGAAAAAAAGATCCATAGGAATTGTGCTTTAAGTCCATAGACATATGAAAGTGCATGGAGTACGTGTTTGCTAGTCTAACAACCCATGAGAAGCTTTCACCCGAGAAGAAATGTTTGGTAAGTATAATGAAGTTCATAAAAAAGACACCAAATTAAGCAGATTTCATTGTCATTTTTTGACATCATTAGATAACAGACTTCTCAAATCAGTCACACAGATTGATTATAATGTGACCTAAAATTACAGAAACATAAGAGAAGGAATGAAAAACTTTCAAATTAAGTTTAAAACTACAGATGTCTTTGTTTTTTCATTGGCAACTCTAACACTATTGCCTTTAGACATTACATTTTTAAGAAACATCTGTCTAATTTGGATCTGTCATACTGCAACTGTGATTAGTTAGAGATGTTACACAAAGTAAAATTACTTATGCAAGTAAAGTCTACACAGTTAGTATCTCATAAACACAAAGCAATACATTTGTAAGAACAGACTGAATTTTTCTGTTGTCTTTTACCCATGGACCCTGAAACACCTGAAGATCATTATTTAATTAAATATTGCACAACCTAGAGAGACAGACAAGATGCATAACTGAAATTCAGTAAGTCTCCAGTGAGATGTAAAACAGCACATATTCCTTCAGCAGCTTCAGAGGGTATGAGGATAGAAGTCATTGAAAATTCGAGATCTCACAAGCAGGTAACCTATTATTTATGCCATGCTTGCTTGAGTTCTTCTAACATGAAAGCTTTTAGGGTCCCAGTACCATGATCCTTTTGATCACAAGTGGTCAGTCATTCCCTCCTTCCCCCCAAAAAATATGGCAGTGGCAACTGTTCTGTTTTAAATTTCATCTGTGAGAACTTTGAGATAAATTTCAGAGCAGAACAAAAATTTTTAGACAAATAGTTTACTCGCCAAAAAATGCAGGATGACTGAAGCTATTTGGGAGTTTGGATTGAATTCAGCGAATTGTTTCAGCCAAACAATGTGGGGGAGTAAAGCGGAATTCTGAAAATGTGAAACATTTTGTTCTAACATTATCAAAATTACAAAATTTTCTCTTTATTTTCTTCTTTTCAGTTAAAGCATTCGAACAAGTGGGCAGTGTAATCAAAAAAGAAGAAAAGAGGACAGTGACACACAAGAAAAACCTGGACCGTGTCACACTTGGAAGCTTTTCAGCCTGACCATTCCCAGTTTGTGCAAGAAAGCCTCCAAATGAGAATGAGCTGTACCATGGAGAATAAGGATACGTGCACATTCCAGCTGAGAACATATTTCTCCTGTGAGTTAGAGCATAGATGCACCAGTTGAAAGCTGGAAAATGCCGTTACTAAAGTCTACCAGTTTGATCTATTTGCTCTTTTACATAACATGTTTGATGAGAAGTGATTCAGACGGCTTCTCATCTGCCTTACTGAACTATTTTTGCACGGGTCATCTTCTGCCTTTTAGAGGTTACAAATATAGACTAGACAAAACTACCAGTTCCCTGTAACTGACAGCACATCTTGGGCAAATGCTTCTCTTAAGCAGACTGCAACTGCGTGGAGGTGACAAATGCAGAACAAGCCATCTCATCTGCTCACCAAAGGGCTGTCTGATGGCTGAGGAACCGGATAAAAGCTGCTAATTTCCCACTCATTGATGGAGCAGTATGCAATGTTCTTGAACTCTGGAAAACCCACTGACTGTAGTCCATATGACTTCAAAGGATTGCACACTTTGGACTAGTATACTCATACAAAAGGCTACAGACAACTAGCTCAAGAACAAGGAATCCAAGAAGAATAAGGCAATCTTTGTGCATTCTTCTTGCTCTAAGCTCCACTGCAAGGCCTTCCATTGCAGCTGAAGACTGAGAAAAATGAATCAGTTTCTGAGCCCAAAAAAGACAGCAAAATACATGTTTACAGAAAAAGAAGAAAAAAATGGAAAAAGAGAAGAATAAACTTGAACTGTAACAGTTCTAACCATGTCTCTGGTCTGAGCAGTTGAGAAGAGAAGCTTCTGTGACACTGCTGCATACATTCAGAGCATGCCTGGCTGACATGGCACTCTGATAGGACCGAACTGTTGTTCTAGCAAGCGGGTTGTTCAGGCTGCAGGCATGGAACTAACTACTTAAAGTGTTCAGGAGGAAATGAAGTCTCTGTGACTTTAACCCCAGCACTGAACTCCTGCCTGATAACAAGCAGTGGGAGAGTGCTTACTCATAAACATAAGCGACGTTCAAATGTCTGAAACATCATTCCTTCCACTGTATGAAGCTGGCAGAGGAGCAAAAGATTAGAGAACCTATAAAGATACATAGTTCAGAGATGTGTGGGAAGCTCCAACCCATTTCTGTCTGGATGCATGAGCCTGCTCTCAGGGGCATGTTGACCAATCATCCATGATACAAACCTTCAAGCCCTGGCAATTCACCTTGAGACTCAGAGTCTCTGGAGTCTGACCCCAACCTGTTGTTGCTCATTTTGTCTGGACAGACTGTGTGAATTTCAACTAACTACAGCTTCCGCTACTGGCAGAAATCCTAAACTCAGCTATACTTGGGGCTCTGTGTCTTCCCTTGCTCTGTGATAGCTCATATAAGCTTTCTTGCAAGAGAAGAATCTGGCATCCAGGGCTGCAACTGCTAAACTCCTTTTACAGGCATCTGCATATACTTTTCAAGATGGATTTGAGGTACCACACTGTTGTGAAGGGAGAAAAGTGATGTGGAGGAGTGAAAAGCCTTCTACCATACGGGATCTAAATATTGTTTCAGCATTTTCAAAGGTTTGTTCACTTTGCTGGTGCAAAGAGAAGGGGAACAGATCTTCATGTATATGTATGGCAGACAGACACAATCCACTGCGCTGTTGACATGATTTTGGCTCAGCTTAACAGTGGTTGTTTATTGACTCATGTTAGTAAGCAGCTTATCCCAGTTGTGTTTGTTCTGGTGCTGATTTCTGTCTAGGGATCTTCTCAGGGACCAGAATTTGTTATCCACAATAGTGTGTGAGAGAATAGAGTCCCTTTTCTAAGGGAAACCTTCATCTACCCAGCTAACAGAGAACAGGTGTTGAAATGACCAAAAAGAGTGCTATGCAGATGGTTGGCTAGAGCCACAACATGCTGTGAAATAGATAAACTTGTTCTGGTCTTGACTTTGACAGCTTTTAGTGTGAATGACTTCTATCTTATTCACTACAGTGATCCACTTTTCCTGCTTGCTTCTACAGAAACTACTCTATTTCAGCATACTTTTTCCTTCCTAGATCTTATCTGTGATTACATATAACATATATATATATATGTTACATATATATATATATATATATATATTCTACCAGCAAGAAGGTGGTTAGGCAGTGGAACAGGCTCTCCAGGGCAGCAGTCGTGGCCCCAAGCTGCCAGAGTTCAAGAAGCGTTTGGACCACATTCTGAAATACAGGGTTTAAGGGGAGCTGAAATTGATGATACTGTTGGTCCCTTACAAAGCTTGGCAGTAGGACTAATGTCTGCTGGAAAGCAGTTTTGTGCCCAGTTTAAGAAGTCAACTTTGGGCAAACTCCAGTAGGTCATGTTTCTTTTATGAACAAAAATTAAGGATTAATTAAAAGGATTTTTTTTAATGAATGTCCATTTTTTTACTCAAAAGGATTAAAACAGACCCGCTGCATACAAAGACAAAGTGTATTGGTAAACATAATCATCACCCGTGCTATTTCCAGAGCCCTATTAAAACTCAGTCATTAAGATATGTGTAATCACAACTAAATTTGATCAGTTATCTTACCTCTCTTCACATACATTCAATTTTACAAAGTGCTGAGGAAAAAGAAATTGAGATTACACAACATGCAGATGTCCTGAGAATGCTGCAAATTGCTGATGGAATAAACTGCTCTGAGAGATCACCTTTCCTTCATTTCAAAGCCTGCATTTGCTAATTTGGCTGACGCTGAGAGATGTTTTCTTCATGGGGCCTTCTGTCTCTTCCACTTTGGCAAGCAATGGAAGAAGATGATATAAGAGTGACTGTTCCAAGTTCAGCACATACAACCTCAACTTTAATTCATGTTTGGAAGGAAAAGCTGTTTCTACTATATAAATAAATTACACCCTCTACAAAAACATTTCTATGGCTCTCTGACAGTAATACCTGATGAAAAAGTATATTTTTTTATCACGCACAACCTGTGAAAAGCGTCCCTTTGTCGTAAGAAAGGATTAAGGCTGTGCTACTTTCATTCTTGGCACATTTCCTTGACTAAATTGTAATGGTTTCATTTCCTTTTCTTTTCAATGTGAATTTAGGGCTGATGAAAGGTACCAGCTTAGCAGCTCAGGAAGCTGAAGTATGTTATTCATCCAGAGGGTGAGAACAACACGGGTAATCGTAGTGTAGACTACCACTGAAGCCAATCAAATTTCACATGGATGGGAAAACTATTTCAGTCAAATCATTTGTCCTTCTCTTCCCAAAGTACGTACAATTCTGTCTCCCTGGGAACTTGGCTAACATCAAGCCCACTAGTGTTCCTAAAATTGGTTGTCTAAAAAACTCAACTGTTCAGTCAAAATGTTAACAAAGCAAATGTGACTACAACTATTTCACAGACAAATTTGTTGGTGAAACTTTCCAGATAGCTATTTTTAAAGTCAAATATCCCTGAAAGAGGTTATTCTTCTTTGGGGCTGGACTCAGTGATTTCTAGAGGTCTTTTCCAGCCCCTAGAATTCTGTGATTCTGTGATTAAGATGCTCTACAGACTTCTTTTTTAGACATTAATTTTATGCATCCATAATTGCACTCCACGATACAGCCATTCAAAGCAGGCTCAGGTGCAGCATGCATGCATCCAGTATGCTTTACATGCTTGATTTCAGGCCAAATGGGCCTTCGTGCTAGATTGCTGGACTGTGAAGTCACCTTGATGGTTCTATATTCCAGTTCACTAATTTTATTTCTGAAAGGAAAAAACAATTTCTGTTGGTGAAATTATTTCTAGGTTTGAATGTCTCTTAATTGTGAACAGTTCAAAAGATGCACTGTTTCACATATTGCCTACATATTTCATTAATTAATGGGACACATTGCACAGAAATGTTATTTGCTGTAGAAGACCAACCCTGGTACTTGCTAGATACAATGCAGAGTACTTGAAACTGGGTATGTCATTTCTAAGCTAAAGGGCAAATGCAGTCTTTGCAGGATATTTTCAAACCTCCTTCCAGTGCTGCCGTCGACAGACAGTTGAAACACTTTCAGTAAGGCCTTAATTCTGAAGTCCATGCCATTTCAAAGTTTTGCAGAGTAGTGTCATTCATGCTGTGGATATATATAAAGCCTCTGTCTGCAAAACCATATGTAAACTCAAACTCTTCTGTATTCATGTCAACGTTACTGCGCAAATGTGAAGACAAAGCAAATATGACTCAGAATTTTTGACAATAGTCATCAGGTGATTTAAATCCAAGCATCCAGGGTGCTCCAAAGTTTTATCATAGCTGGATAGGAACAGAAATATATTCTTGATGACCTATGCTATGTTTTTGTCTGTAAATGTTCTTCAATTGTTCTCTTTTCTTCTGAAGTAGTAAATAGCTGTCTTCAGGGTATCGGTAGCAAGTATGTAGATGATTAAGTTTATGATACCGTTGTTAACAAGAACATTATTGATAGCACAAGACCGGAGTCCAATGTATACATCAGAAAATTCCTCTGCTCCATATTTTAGATGTAATCTTATAATAATTTAGGTGTAAATGCAAATATCTAAGGCCAGTTAATGTTCACTCATTATTGATCAGGATTAACTGAGCCAGTAGTCCTCCAATTTTGGACTTATGCTTTCCTACTAATTGATCTTCTTAATCCACTCTTCTCTCTGCCTTTTGTAGAGGAGTTAACTAACTTCAGACTTTCTTAAATTCCTTAAACACAGCTTTGGCTGGTCAGGTTCACAGCTTATGTGAGGAGCCAGGGCATTTTTACTGTGGCTAGTGGATGTGAGCCTGAGTGCATCTTAGTGAACATAAATAAAGTCAGTCTGAGGGAAGCTGGGTCAGCGTAATGCACTCCTGGGAGGAAGAGAGGCGGAAGAAGGTGTAAAATACACCAACTCAGACTCCCTCCAGAATTGCAGAACACAGATTCACATCTGAATTTGGCTCCCATTGCCTGACTCAGAAAAGTGAATTCTTTCCAAGTCTGGAGACACCGGTACATTCTGTGCAAAATCCTTAAAGGGATACTGTTTAACTTGTCTAGCTCACAAATTAACTTAGCCTGACGTATCTTGGGTTTTACTCTGGAGGCACAGCTCTGTTCAGAGAATCTCCACACAGCAGAAATGAGGGAAAGAAAACGTGCTGCTCATGACCTGTCACTGCAGCATGTGGCCTGCAGCTTTGGTGCCACAGATACTTATGCTGGGATTGCGTGGATCTTTTGTTTTTCAGATGGAAGAGGAAAGAGAACAAGATAATGTGTTACAGCACAAAAACATAGCAGAGAAGCTTCCAAGATCCTTACAGTAAGACGTTGTGTGGGAAGTGCATGCCAAAATAGGGGCTGGTTGGCTTGCAGATGTGCCTCTGCTATATAAACTGCAAGAAGAAAACATACATGACAGGACTCTCTTCTACCGTCTTTGTAAAAGGAAGTAATTTGACAAATCAAAAGATGAAGAGAAAGTACTAGTGCATGCAATTGGCTTGAGATTTTAAATTCAGGATCAGATTCGAATCATAGAATAGTTTGAGTTGGAAGGGGCCATTAAAGGTCATCTAATCCAACTGCCCTGCAATGAACAGGACACTTACATCTAGAACAGGAAATACAGTGGCTCAGGGACCAGTCCAGCCTGACCTCAAATGTCTCCATGGATGAGGCATCACTTCCTCTCTGGGCAACCTGTTAGAGTGCTTCACCACTCTTACTGTAAAAAACTTCTTCCTTGTATCCAGTCTAAATCTTCTCACTTTTAGTTTGAAACCATTTCCCCTTGCCTTATCACAACAGACCCTGTTAAAGAGTCTGTCCCCTTCCTTCTTACAGCCCTCTTCAAGTTACTGATAGGCCAGTATCAGGTCTCAGAATCATAGAATCACAAAATGGTCCGAGTTGGAAGGGACTTCAAGAATCATGAGTCTCCAACCCCCCCCACTGCCGCAGGCAGGGCCACGAACCTCCACATTTAATACTAGATCAGGCTGCCCAGGGCCTGAGAGCACCTTCTCCAAGTTGAACAGCCCCAGCTCTCTCAGCCTGTCCTCACAGGAGAGGCGTTCCATCTCTCGGATCATTTTTGTGACCTTTCTCTGGAAACACTCCAACAGGTCTATGTCTCTTGTATTGAAGACTCCACATCTGGATGCAGTACTCCAGGTGAGGTCTCACCAGTGCTGAGCAGAGGGGCAGGGTCACCTCTCTCACCCTGCTGGCCAAACTTCTTTTGATACAGCCCAGAATACGGTTGGCTTTCTGGGCTGTGGGGGCACATTGCTGTCTCATGTCCACCTTGCCATCCACCGGTACCCCCAAGTCCTTTTCAGGAGGGCTGTGTTCCATCCTTACATCCCCCAGCCTGCACTGATAGCTGGGGTTGCCGTGACCCAGTTGCAAGAGCTTACACTTGGATTTATTGAACCTCATGGGATTCACCTGGGACCACTGCTCAAGCCTGACTGAGTCTCTTTGGATGACATACTATCCCTCTGGTGTGTCAACTGCACCACACTGCTTGGTGTCATCTGCAAACTTGCTGAGAGTGCACTCAATCCCACTGTTGATGTCACCAATGAAGAAGTTAAAGAGCACTGGTCCCGTTACTGAACCATGAGGGCCATCATTCTTCGCAGATCTCCATCCAGACATTGAGCCACTGACAACCATTCTCTGGGTACGATTTAAAAGGTTTAGAAGATGTTTTGCAGCAAGGCCTTCTGGCCCTGCAGAAGGTTTAGTAATGTCCTCTCTCCACAAAATAACTTTTGCTTAGTGACTTAGGCTGAGGGAGTGAGGGGTAAACTGCTTTGCTGTTCTCTGTCAGTCAGTGATAGCAGTTACAGTGCATTGGCACTAGTCAGCAGCTAAGTATCCACACAGCTGCTCCCTACAAAGATTTAATTCCTCATCAACCTACAGAGTGCTGGGTGGCAAACACAAAGCTTTCTCTAACCCCCTGCCACCATTCTCCAGATCTGCCCTGGAAAGGACTGATGACCTTCAGAGACTGCTGCCTCTTTCTCTTTCACGAGCTTTCTAAAAAGTGATAGCATAAATTGTGTCTATTGTGATTCACATGCCAATATATAGTGGTGACTAACCAAGACTTGAGGAGAACACAGGTCACAATTTGGTCAGAGAGTGTGGAGACAATGGTAATGATTCAGAACTACCCTTCTGGTTTTACACATGTAGAAAGTCTGGGGAAAATACTGCAGTTTCTCTTCTACCACCAAAATTTGGCTTTACAATGGAAAGATTGCAAAATTCAAAGAACACAAAATTGGAGACTAGCAATTTTTAAAGATGTTGGGATGAACTTCTGAATTTGGTGATCAAAGCAGCAAGGAAATTCAGTATTTGTTTCATTTTAATTCCCAGTTCTGAACTCAGGGGAATATCTGCAGTGTCATCCTTTTTCCTCATGTTCCCCTCTGTCTGTTTCCTAACAGCAAAGAGATTTTCTGGAGGGGATTTTACTTCTTGAAAACTCATTGTGTTTTACTAGAGAAGTAACCTTTTTAATTTTTCAGGTTTTGTTTTACTAGAATCATATAATGGTTTGGGTTGCAAAGGACCTTAAAAATGACCTAGTTGCAACCCCCTTCCATGGGCTTCTCAGGGCCCCATCCAATCTGGCCTTGAATGCCTCCAACTATGGGGCATCCACAACTTCTCTGGGAAATCTGTCTCACTACCCTGTGAGTAAAAAATTCCTTCTCATATCTAGTCTAAAACTTCCCTGCTTTAGTTTAAATCTGTTTCCTTTTCCTGTCATTGTCAGACCACGTAAAAAGTCAGTCTCTGTCCTGCTTATGAGATCCCTTCAAGTACTGGAAGGCTGCAATACAATCTCCTCAGAGATTTCTCTTCTCCAAGCTAAGCAAGCCCAAGTTCCTCAAACTTTCTTCATAGGAGAGGTGTTCCAGCCAGCCCTCTGATCATCTTTGTGGCTCTTCTCTGAACCCACTCCAACAGCTCCACATCCCTTCCTCCTGTGTTGGAGACCCCAGCCCTGGACACAACATTCCAGATGGGGTCTCACAGTGACAGAACAGAGAGGGACAATCACTTCCCTCATCCTACTGGCCACCTCTCTTTTGATGCAGCCCAGAGTACTGCTGGTTTCTGGGCTGCAAGAGCACACTGCTGACTCATGTCCAAGTTTTCATCCATTGGGTACCCCCATGTCTTTCTCACAGGTCTGCCTTCAATGAGTTCTTCCCTCAGTTTGCACACATATCATGCCCTGACCCTAGAGCAACACCTTGCACTTGGCTTTGTTGAACCTCATTGGGTTCATGTAGGTCCGCTTTTCAAGTCCTTCTGGATGGCATCCCTCCCTTTTGTTGTGTCAGCTGCACCGCTCAGCTTGCCTGGTGTGGTCAGCAAATGTGCTGAGCGCACTCAATCCCCACCATCTATTCATTGATAGAGATGCTGAAGAGCACTGGTCCCAAGATGGACCCCTAAAATTATACTTTGTAACTAATGGGAACTTCTCTTCCTCTCTCCAGTCTGCACCACTGCCTCCTGTCAAGGCCAGTGTTTTCTTATCCACAAAGCCCCAAAACAGGTACGGTACGAGTTCTTCTCTCAGTTTGCACACATATTTGGGATTGCTTCCACCCAAGTACAACACAGCCTTGAACCTCATTAGGTTCATGTAGGCCCATTTTTCAAGCCTTTCCAGGTACCTTTGAATGGGATCCCTCACTTTTGTTGTGTCAGCTGCACCACTCAGCTTGGTGTCATCATCAAATTTGTTGAGGGTGCACTCAATCCCACTATTCAGTGGGATCTTGTTTTATTTTCCTTTAATTTAGTACTGTTAGTACTGTCAGCGCTCGAAACAAATTGATCAAATTATAGCTAATTTGTTATCAAGTTCATTATGGACTTTGAGTTAAAAAGTATAATTAGTTCATTAAAAGTCTGCTTCAGAAATTGACTTACTGTGGGAGTCCTGTGGTCAGTGCTACTGGCACCAAGAAGGGCAGGAGGGAAAGCAGAAAGACAACTGCATTTTTGCCCAGCAAGGATGCAAGGTAGAAATGCAGTGAGAAGGCCAGCAGCGTCAGCAGCCTAAGGCAGCATGAAGTGTCTGTGAGAGAGAGCAGCAGCCTCAGCACAGCTGTGTCCCAGAGACCACATTTGTAATGACTCGGCATAGCACATGCCAGAAAACCTGCCTACCCCCGCAGCCATCGGAGTTGTGAGTGGATGCTTTAGGCCGAATTAATCCCTAGTGGAAGCTCAGGAAAAGCCAGGGGAGCTAGAGGCTCAAACAAAACAAAACAAAACAAAACACAAAAAAAACCAAAAACCCACAAATGTAGCTCTTTATTAACATCATAGTTTGGAAGCCAGTTTTTGTATATCAAGAAGCGATAAGCAACCAAAATGATGTTGGAGAAGAAGAGGACTTCTCTTTCTAAGAACTTCTGACTCCAGCATTACTCATCCTTATTTCCTGCTGTCCCTTCTATTCACTCAAGTGGCTGGTAGGAATCCAAAGCCTGTTAATTATCCCTTGCTAAAGAAACAGACTAAATATCTCTCAGCGATTTGATCAGCTTCACGGACATGGGCCAAGAGATTAGCACCAGATCGTGCAAGCAAAAGATCAGCCTGAGGTCTGCTGCAAGCCCACACTTCAGTCAGGGGAAGGTTTTTCAGATGTAGGAATTGCACCTGAAAATTGTGCTCTGTAACATGATAGAGCAGGTAACATCTGCCAGGGTTTGCAAGATGTTAAGTATACAAACATATGTTTGGGCAGCCTCATGCAGACTTTCGTAGCCCATAAAGAAGACACCTAAGGGGATATGCTTTCAAGGGCTGAGGTTGGCATTTTTGGTTGGGGGTGATTAATTTTGCTTGGGAAGTGAGCAGTAATGGTGGTGAAAACTGGGAAAAATAAACTTCAATAAAAGTTTCTGAAAAGCAGACGTTCCCAGAAAACATTTAGACCAAAGCCAATTTTCCTTAGAAAACGTGCTAAAAGAAAGTAATCAGATCAAACACTGGCTTACCTCAGCTTTTTGCATGCTGCCAGGCACTTCAAGGTGCAAATACGCAGGTTTCCAGCTAGAGCTGAAGTGCAGGTGTCAATCTGATGGCAGTCAATGAAAGCAATATGTAAAGCAGGTATCAGTGTGCAAACTGGGACTGCATAAAGACAACTGTTTGTGGTCTTTTCAAACTTTATGCATAATTCAATTCAATCTGTGTCATGCCTGATCACATAGAGTTAAATCAAAACAAGCTGTTAGGCCAAACAAAGAGGAAATTAAACAATGGCAAAGATAAGTTCAGGCTGAAAAATACTGAGAGGTTTTGAGGAAACAATAGGGATGTTATTAATTGTAAAATAGCCAGTAGGCTACAAACAACTTGGCAGCATTCACTTTTCCAAGCCTGGGGTCAGAATCAAAAAGGACACTAAACCATCAAAGCAGCCGGGGTTGAGAAAAGCAGAACTGAATGCACTGCTGAGGGTTATGAAGAGCATGTCAGTGAATGTTGGCATCTGTACAAAACACCCGGATGGAGACCCACAGGCCCCACTGCAGCTCAACAGTATCCTCCAAGCGCAGAGATGGAGGTAAAGGGCTGAAGAGCAGCTGATGCCTGCAGGGAAGTTCTCTGGAGGTTTTCAAGACAGCAACATCCCCGAAAGTGTTCAAGAAACGCAGATATGTGGCACTGAGGGACATGGCTAGTGGGCATGGTGGTGATGGGTTGATGGCTGGACTAAATGATCTTAGCTATCTTTTCCAACCTTAATGATTCTATGATCCTATGAAATTCCTGCATCACATTACTCTAGGTCAGGGAAAGCTTGTGGTGCTGACAGCTGTTTAGTAAAAGTCTTATAATCTGTGATTTACTAAGTAAATATCAACGTAGGTCTCCATGACAAGCCTTGAGTCTTCATGAAGAATGCATTTATCCAACCAGCCTGAAGTAATTCAAAATATTGATCAGAGAAAGACAATGTTCTCCCATGAATAATGGAGCACGGCATAAGGAAGAGAGCGAGGGAAAGGGCACACCCTTATCTTGTGCTGAGCATGGATAAAGTGGGGCAGCCCAGCACATTGGGCAGTTCTGTCCAAGTTCTGTTCTACAGGAACTCTCTCAGGCATTGCTTCCAGCCACAGAGCTTCCACAGTCTGTGTCACCTTAAAAACCACCTTTACGGGCTACAGCCTACTCTACTCACCATACTGAACTAGTGGGGCAGATTGGGTCATGGTATCTGTCCCAGCAGGATCATGTGTGCTCCTCTAGGAACCTGCTCCTGGGAGAGGAGGCATCTGCAAGGCACATGGGCAGCCGCACTGCAGGAGTGTCCTGCCCCAAATCTGGGACAGGTGCAGTGCCCTGTGGATGAGCCTTCCCTTCCATTGCTCAGAGAGCACAGACAGCTGGCTCTGCAACACTTCAGTTGTTGTTAAACCAACAGTGGGAGCAAGCAGTACTTTCTGGTCTTGAGTTAAGAATTCAGGTGCCCATGTGTGATGGGTTTGGTCTGTGCTACAATTCTTTCAACCCCTTGGGTATGGATGCAAAATATCATCATCTGGGGCCACATCAATTTTTTCTAGCTAATTACATAGCTAGTTGTTACAGTTACTTAAATTGTTACTCCTATGAAGTAGTCAGTTTAAATAATAGCTGCAACCCAGTTGTGTGAAGTTTTACTTTCTTATCCGGTGATTGCTAAAAATATAAATGAATATCTGTATGGAGTCATCTAGACAAGAAGAGGTACAAAATAGAAACAAAATGGAAAAATTATGAAAAGATAACAGGTAATCGCTTTGAGTTGTGCTGGAGAGGTTCAAGTTGGATACTAGGAAGCATTTCTTCTTAGTAAGGGCAGTGAGGCACTGGAACAGGCTGCCCAGGGAGGTCTCACCAAGAAGCCAAATAACAAAATGCTTTGAAAGTAAGTAAACTTCTAGGATATATATCATAAAACAAAGATGAGGGAGCACCATATTTCATGCCCTTGTTAAGTTCCCATAGCTGTACATAAGGGACATAGTGGAAGAGCTGAATATACACATTGCTCAGATTGCCCATGTCCCATATTGTCTCTGGTGTCACTACACAGACCCTTATACTTATATAAGTAGATATATTTGCTTAAGGGTCCATCCCTACTAACATGTCAGTGGTTCAAAGGACATTCACGAGAAGAGATTCTGGCCATTACCATTCCAGTTGGCCTTGGTGTCAGAGAATGTGCCTTGGCACATTTAATTTTCCAGCATAGATGTGTCCATGAGGACCAGGAAATATCACTCAGAATTAAATAAATACATAAAAGACAATATTTTCCAATATCTACAAGGAAATTTTGAAGGAGTTGACTGATGCCAAATATTTTTTTACACTTGATGTTTCAGCAGGGTTCTGGCAGGTGCCCTTAGCAAAAAAACAAGCACATATTTGTGCACATTCAACACCCTCTTTGGGAGATAGTTTCCTCCAGCCACCATATGGGTTATATTCAGTATCCAAGGTGTTTTACAAAAAAAAAAAAAATTTTTTTTTTTTTTTTTTTTTTTTTTTTTTTATCATATACATAGTACTTAAGCCTAAACAGATGAGGAAAAATAGCAAAATAACAAGACAAAAAGCAGCCTTGGAAATAACCAGATATGCTGTGAAGAAGTCAAACGAATAGAAACACAAATCTCAATGTGACATAATGAGAAGAGCACACCTGGAGAGGAAGTTTTGGCAACACACTGTACAGAGAGGTCCTAGTGTATGTGGGCTGTCACTGACATGCCTGCCCCAACAAGCAGAGGATGCTCAAACTTCTCATAATGGTAAACTCTGGAAATAAATACATGTACCAAAAAACATGGAAAGTTGATATTGTTAAAGGAGGCTCTGTGCTGAGACAGCCCAGCACTAAAAGTCCAACAGAACTACCAGTGCCTCTGAACACGGCACTGGCACTGCGCCCCCACAGCAGGCAGGTCCGAACTGGAGGGCGATCAGCTCTGTGCCACAGCCAGCACTGAAAACTGCTGTCAGATGTCTGAGGGCCATCATCTTTCATCTCAAGCTCTGGGGTTTCAGATAGTTGCTTGAGGAAGTGCAGTGCTAAGATTTAAAGCCAATAAGAACAATATGCTGCTGTTATAAATTATGCCCTGCCAAGCCCTTCAACCAAGAACGTACAAAGCTTTGGTTCCTTCATCTTTCCATCACTGTTTCGCAGTTGAACACATACCCAGTCAGCATGGAAAATGTCTGGACCACATGAAAAAAATGTGAGTGTTCTCAGTCTGAAATAACCTATGTGATATCCAACTGGAGGAGTCAAAGGCTTGACTTTTGTCAGGGAGACCTTGTTAGCTGGAAGTGTTGGGTGCAAGAATTCTAGTTGGCTGCTAGTACACAGAAATGCAGGGGCACCTCTGAAGTCTTGCGATCCATATAGACATGATTTTCTTGTGGAAAGCATTGGTTACAAACAGCAATCATACCCTCAGATACTAATTACTCAGGGGCAGGTGAGACCTAAAAACACCAGCCATGATAAAGTGTAGGACAGAGAGATGGCAGTCTTGTCCAGGGAAGGTCTAGTATGAGCAACAGCCAAATTGACTTCAGACAGCTTTGTCCCACAACACAGCCTGGTCTCTGTACAACACCGCAGTCAGCACATGTTAGCTAAGCTGTGCTGCCTGGTTGGCTGTCTGACATTTTGTATTATCTACATTTTACTTGTTATTTTTATAGTCAGTGAAGGAAGAGGATGTCTATCTACCTTTAATAATGGCTTGCAGAATTCAATTAGAGCCAGTTTTCATGTTGGGCAGAAGCCCATATCACACTGTGCTAACGTATAACCAAGGCACTGAAGGATGTCACCTGTTAGACTTCTCAAGTTGGAATGATCTGCAGTCAAAACAATGGATCTGGCCATGGACATCTGCACCCTGATGTTCCATCTAGCCTGTGAATCCCCTTGGTATATCAAACAGGACAAGGGTCACTTTTTGAGTGTGGTGGTAAAAGCATAGAAGTTCTAATGAGAGGAGGAATGAGGTTCGTTTAGATAGAGAAAGGACAAAAGTAAAAAGATTAAAACATGAGATAATCAGAACACAATGACCTGCTGTTTAAATCCAGACTAGAAATGCAGAGGGAGAAGAAATTAATCAAATAGTGAACCAACTATTCCAATTTAAATAGTCATACATTTCCTTTTACAAATAACTGGTATAAAACAATTGATAGTGGATAGAAGGGAGTGAAGATTACATTATTTTTATTGAGCAGTGTTTTACTTGGGGATTAGAGGAACTAGTATTCATGATCTTTATTAAAAGTCTGGTTTTGGCAGCTTTTTCAGCATCCGCATGCAGAAAGAAATGTCACTTCCAAATATCAGATCAACAATACATCTAGTTCTTTCATTTCTCTTGAGCTTCATCCTATTGACTTTCAAATCACTGTGTGATTTAGAATACCAGAGTGTTTCAGAAATAGAATATACTTGGTGGCATTTCAAGTCCAACATTTTGCTCAAATGTGCATTGTCCAACTCAGCAGATTGTTTAACAGAAAGGAGCTACAGGGGTCAACAAACCTGACTCAGCAAGGAAGTTACTGGATAGATTTTTTAAAAATCTAAGATAAACCACATGATTGGGTTTCAAGTTTTAAATGAATTTCACAAAGAAGTGATATTAAAAAAAAAAAAGCACAGTATCAGAAAGAAAGTTAGCAGAACACTCAAAATCCCTTGCTTGTAACTTTAGTACTTGTTTTGTTGTGGGAATAAATTGGAGTATCAATACTGTCAGTGAAATTCTTACAATTTTCTGTGGGAAGCATATTATATTAAAGAGACTCTAATCTAGCAATCCCTTGATCATTAGAACTCAATAATCAAAAGAGGGTCAAAAGGCAAACAAATGAAATAAGATCCAGTGTTTGCAAAAATAAACAACTGAGCAATAGACGGTAATTTCATGAAGCATGTGCAGTAGTTCATATTGCCAGAGTAGACTGGGAACAAGACTGTATTTCAGAAAAAAAAAAAAAAAAAAGGAAAGATGTTTGCCTGAAAATGATCTTTTTTTTTTTTTTTTTTTTTTTTTTTTCTTTTTTCTTTTTTTTTTTTTGCTACTCTTTTATCCAGCACAATTGTGTGGTCTGTTTTTCAGAGAAAGAAGAAGCCAACTGAACTTCCTTTGGCCAGAGATGTATTGTCTCAGGAGTGGAGTCAGGTTTCTCTTAAATAACTGAAGGCAAGATTGTTGTCTTTTATTATATGTGTTGTTACCAAAGCTATTGTGGATGAAGACCATACCCAAACCATAGCAGGCTGTACCAAATCCAGAGAAATATGTCCTTTTCTTCTTCAGAAAAAGAAAAAAAACTTTTTCCATTGTATCACTGAGAAAACATCTGTTGCTAATCCGTGTCATTTTAGAAGACTGACTAGTAGCAGTAGATTAGTCTTAAGAAACAGTCTTCCTCACTGCCCTTTCTGCACCCTAAGCATACCAAACCGGGGAAAGCAGATGTGCCAGACTCCAGCAGAGGCTGATGCAAGATGAGCTGGAGGCGTACCCAGTTGTCCAAGTAAACCTTGAGTTTACGTGCAAGATTTTGTGTTTTTCTTCCATACTTTTTTTCATTCTTTTTTAAAGGCTTAAAGGTTTTAAACACACAAAACCAATGCAGAAGATACTGGGAAGAAATTTTAAGATGTCTGAGGAATATCCTCAGACCTTGAGCACAGGGGGACATCTTCAGCACATAACCTTCAGATCTCAAAACCTGTGATGA
This sequence comes from Centrocercus urophasianus, assembly GCF_019232065.1. Taxonomy (NCBI): domain Eukaryota; kingdom Metazoa; phylum Chordata; class Aves; order Galliformes; family Phasianidae; genus Centrocercus; species Centrocercus urophasianus. The sequence continues at coordinate 21,418,210 of NW_024884253.1, forward strand.
CTGCTGATTCTCTCCATTTTGTCTAGGAAGTCATCTTTGACACTTTCTCATCCATTTAGAAATCTCTGTGTTGTTAACTCTGTGCCTGCTTCCAGGAGAGCACCAAATGAGCTCTTCAAAGATAAGCAGGGGCAGTGTGTGTCAAGGCAGCCAAACCTCTGCACTCCTGGACCATGAGCCTATTCTCACAGCACAATGTAAGAGAATCATAATGGGAGGTGATGCCTTTTGCTGCTATCTAATATGTAGCTGGGATTGTATTTGTCTATGTCATTTGAGTTAAAACAAAAATCAGATAATCTCTGCCCATCCTGTTTTTGCTAATGCCACATTTACTTCACTCATTTGTTTTCTTCTACAATAGTATTGCACTCTCTGCTATCAGAATATTTTAGTTCCTGGAGTAATGTTTTTGAAATTTCTTTCATTTCTCTTATTTTGCCCTTTTCTCTTCCACCGTGTTGTTCCAGCAGTCCCACAGTGCAGCATGAGATAAAATATCTCCCCTTCACACTGCCCTGGTACCACATTTGATGTATATTTTCATTACATGTCTCTGTCATATATAATGTACAACAGCAATCTTCATAACAGATTTTCAAGATGAGGCATCAGTATGCTCTTATGCTCCTTATACAAAGGCCAGACACTCTTTCCTTTCTCCCTCCTCATGATGTAGTCCTATCCACATTAACTTTTACAGGTAAGCAACTAGTGAAGAAGACAAGACAACAGTACCTCAGCCCTTCATTGCCCTCTAGCGCAGTATTTCTTACATAGACATCTCTAATGAATGTCATATTGTCAGTCTAAGTAGTGCTTTATATTCTGGGATCTCAGGAAATATAATAAATAAAGTGGAACAACATAAATGCCACTCCAAGCTATGTCATATGACGGCCATTTCTTGAATCAGAACAAGCAGGAAGAGAAGTGAAAGGAGGTCGTTATCGGTCTGACAAGGCAGGATGACTTTTCCTAAAGAAGGCTGATGCACAAGAGTTATGGATTTGGGTCTTGAAAACAGAGAAGTGTGACTTCTTCTAATTGAGTACTTTGTTTTAATCTATTAAAAGTGAGTCACGGCAGATCTGCATCTTGGGTGCCCTATAGAACTTAGGTTGCAGTGGAAGGATAGAGATTCAAGACCTCATGAGGGCACTGCTAAGGTGCAGAATGTGTTTCCATCTCAGATTTGCACTATCTCAGTTATGGGGGCATTTCAATTCAGTAACTGTTTCTGAGCAGAGGCAAGTTAGAGGTAGAGGGATCTGACAGAAAAAGACAAGCATGCAATGAAATGCTCAAGAGAAAGGGAAAGGAAAAAAATAAATTAGTGGCTGATGTGGCATTAGGAGCAATGCGAGAAATGAGCAAAGATGGAAAGAGAAAAAGCTCTTGACACTGTTCAGTGGAGCATCATGTTGGTAGCTCCATTACAGAAAGACATACGTGGGGTTTCACATACCCAGCTTCTAGCTAATGAAGGTACTTTCAGCACACGTTTCCTCATGTACTGCACTGTGTGTTAAAGATAGTTGACTGAAAAATGCAAATGACAATATCTCAGTTCCTTGAATCTTCATATTGATGAGGATTTTTTTTTTCAAAAAATATTTTTAAAGCAAATGAAGTTATTTCTTTTTCACACTTTAGTGTGACTTTATTTAAACATGCAGATGACTGTTTCAGAGAAGTCTATTATTTAGGACATTGTTAAAGACCTGATTTATCTTTTAAAGTAAGTGTTGTTTAACAGTAACTTTAAGATGACCAATGAGTCAGAGCAAGAGAAACAGTGTTCCACATGCACCTTATGCAAATATTTCTTTTTACATTTACAAGGATTTTGAGAAGTCAAATACAGGATGAGTTGAAAATCATTTTAATGTGAATAGTATAAAAAAAAAATAAAATGTACATCTCAAAGATGACGAACCTGCTCATTCCATCTACTTTTTCATGTGAACCAGGGAATGCTCTTAGAACAATTCACCTCATGATGTGAAATTATATGACTATTTCTTTCATTTGACAATGGAATTTTCACAGAACAGCTTTGCTTGTATTGCTGTGGTCATATTTTCTCATGGTTAAAATAAATGTTTTTTTTCACCCTTGCAGGAATATAAAAATTACACCCCAGAGTTGAACTGCTCTAGCAAAGTCAGTGGAGGTTCTGCTGTTGACTCCACAGACAGAGGATTCAGATCCGACGGCTTGCCTGGGCTAACAATGTCTGTTAGATTCCATTTGAGCCTGCAATATTGTCTGCTGAATAATACAAGGAAATTTGTTTCTAAGAAGGGCTGATTATTTTGATTCAGTCTAAATGATCTTTCAAGGATCTTTATGTCATGAAGCACATCAGTCCTCCACGAGCAATAATAATAATAATAATAATAATAATAATAATAATAATAAATAGTTATTATTATTAATAAATAAATAATAAAATAATCTTAAACTACTGTAGTTTCTCAGTGCATTTAAGTTTATTAAGCTGATCTGATTTTAAATTAATTTATTTTTTTAATCAGATCGATATTAGCCGTTTTTGTTTTTTCAACAAAAGCACTGTCCACCATGAAATTTTTTTGCAGGTTGTCTGTGCTCTTTTGCCTCCAGGCTTCCCTTGGCCACACTGCTCTCCCAGCAATGGGAAAAGCCCTCCTCTAGAAAAGCCTTGTGGTGACCCACAGGAGCCAACATACTCCACGGCCAGGCACATGGCTGTGTATCTAAAGCTACAGTGGTGAACATCAGCCTGCAACTTCCAAGATGCAGCACCCTCCTTGTCATCCAGACATGTAGACAAATGTTAAATTAGGAGGTCTGGGCACTTCAGCAGTCAAAAATGTTTTTCTGTCTGGAACAGGAACAATGAAAAGTGATGACTGAAACCATCAAAATGTTTCCCTCTTTTGAAGTACTCATGTGAACAAAGGGCAAAGTTTCCAGCCTCTCATCCTGGATACCCCACGCTCAGTCTTCATGATCATGTTTGTCAGGTGAATCGTTTTTATGTTCCATATGCTGGTTCCTTTGAGTACATCTCATCCCTCCCTGAGAGAAAAGCTCTGATTTTCCTGGCTTCAGACTACACCTTGGATTGAAGTAACCTTTGCAACTGTCAGCCTCATCCTGTAAGGTCCCTTTGGTCTGAATGGTACATTCATGTAAGCTTCTATAACAAAACTTCTTAACACCACATCACAGCTTACTGTTTTAGAATAGAAGATTAAAAGGTTGTGAAAGCGGCATGCTTACTGTAGATTACAGCAGGCAAGCACTGTTATCTAGAGGTTTACCATCCTTCATCAGAGAACTTGAGTGGCATTTCTTTATTAATTTTCCCAGCAAGTCCCTTGCTATTAATCCTGTTCCATGTCTCTTTCAAAAATTTTTTGATTCTGTTTCCTGGAGTTTCGATTCTCTTCCATATCCTGCCTGGGACACATCCTGCCCCAGTGGGCAGAATTTGCTAAATTCAACAGCTGCACAGATGTACAGCATCAAAGCAGATGGCATTTGCAGCAATCCTAAATGCAATTGTATTCCTCCTTGCCTACGGACAGTCAGTACCTCCTAGGACCAAACACATTTTCATACTGTAAATCCGTCACAGTATTTAAAGACACTTATAAACATATGGAATTCATAAATTAATCAAGAGCAGTCCAGCATCCTTCAAGATTTTTTCCTGAAGCTAAATATTCTACAGAAATGCAAACTATTACTACTATCTTGCGACCAATAGCAGTTAGAAGTAGTGAAGAGATCGCTGCCACTTTCTCTTTGCACTATACTGTACTAACATATGCTTAAAGTCCCTTGGACATTTGCAGTTCTGAATAACCCATTGCTTAAAAACATATTTGTATGAGCAAAGAAAATGAAATTAAAATAGATTGAGCAGAACAAAGTAATGTTAATAATCTTAAAAATAGTGATATAACTAAGTTAGGACAAGCAAAACACTTTCTCTCCATTTCCATCAGATTTAAAATAAGGGTAGTTTGAAGAAAACGAGTCAGCTGTTGTTATCAAAAATATATGCACACTGTTTTCCATTGGAATTTCTGGGGCAAAGTGTACTGATTCAAGTACAGGAACAGCTGGATGTACTTTGAGGAAACAATAAAAAAAAGAAGGCAGCTTCAGGGGGCATTTTGATATAAAATGAATTTGTCTGAGATGGTTATGGTCCGTTAGATTAATGCCAGAGCAAAAGCTGGCTTCGTTGACGTCGAAGTCTCCCTCTCAGTTTTGTTGGACTTTGGATGAGGCCATAAAGCAAATCACAATGCGAGCTGAGCTCCATCCTTAGCTATTGCAGGTGTTACTTACTCTTCCAGATACAAATTACTGGCAACATATACTGAGGGACCTTAAGTATTTCTAGCAGATGACACTGATCTAAGGCATTGAAAAAAAGACTTGCTTCTGATTAATGAGTATTTGATGAATTTTCAATACATTGTGGTTACCCTGACCTGCAGCTTTCTGCAACCACTGGAAGTTTGTTCCACTGCTGTACTTGGACCATACGGTCAAAGGTCTCTCTTGTGGTGAAAACTGTAATGTTAGACAGTTTTCTGTCTGGGCTTATTGCATAAGTCTGTTCACTAATTCACTCTTTGTTCCACAGACACATGTTATGGGTTTGGAGAACAGCACACTGAAAATACGTAAGGGGAGAGGTGAGATAGGGCCGGTAGAGTCCAATGGAGCAGAGTACACGTTTCTTCAAGATGCAAAGCTGTTCCAACTTTCCCTGTTCCAGAAGGCAGAGTGGTCCCAAGGCAGCATAACATTGGCTTTTCTCCTTTCCTTTTCTCAGCAGCCACTTCTTCCACAGAACTTGTCCAGCCAGAGGAGAGAATACAAACTTTGTTTTGACCAAGGATAATTTTATCTTCTTTCTGGAATGCTGTCTCAGCTAGAAAGTGACTCAGAAATGTGAATAGCTGAGGGAGTCTATGGATTTCTATTTAGGTGAAAAATGAGACACTGATCTCTTTTCAGCCCACTAGAAACATTGTGGAACAGAAGCTTTTTTTTTTTTCTTTTAAATTCTTAATGACTGAATAATAATTATAATAACACCCAGTACTGTATGGCAGTGTGTAATTTCAATTCATCTTTATTTTCCAAGACTCTGATTCAGCATTATAAAATAAAGCCTGCAATGTGCCTTGCATTTTCCTTATCAGCATCACTAGGAGTGCTGTCACTCCAAAGTAGACAACGAGACCATGGCCCTATTCCAAGAAATTTTGGCAGAGCTGGTTTTCATGGGGCAAATCATTGGTTATCACCCAAATTCTGCTCAAGCGTCGTGCTTCCAGCAGCTTCAGCATTCCTTAGAAGGCTGATGCACATCCCAAAGGACAACACATAAGCTGCATGGGTACTACATTCTGCGTCAGAAAGCAGTAGGATCACCTGAAGCTCTGCCTGGAGGCCACATGATGACATCTTGGAAGCATGGAGAGGAGAAGAGGGCAGAGGAGAGAGAGGAGTTCCTCTTGTGACTACAGTAAGCCCAACTCCCTCAAACTTTCTTCATAGGAAAGGTGTTCCAGCCAGCCCTCTGATCATCTTTGTGGCTCTTCTCTGAACCCACTCCAACAGCTCCACATCCCTCCCTCCCGTGTTGGAGACCCCAGCCCTGGACACAACATTCCAGATGGGGCCTCTCAGTGGCAGAGCAGAGCGAGACAATCACTTCCCTCATCCTACTGGCCACCTCTCTTTTGATGCAGCCCAGGGTACTGCTGGTTTCTGGGCTGCAAACTGCTGGTTTCTGGCTTTGTTGAACCTCATTGGGTTCATGTAGGCCCACTTTTCAAGTCCTTCTGGATGGCATCCCTCCCTTTTGTTGTGTCAGCTGCACCTCTCAGCTTGCCTGGTGTGGTCAGCAAATGTGCTGAGCGCACTCAATCCCCACCGTCTATTCACTGATAAAGATGCTGAAGAGCACTGGTCCCAAGATGGACCCCTAAAATTATGCTTTGTAACTAATGGGAACTTCTCTTCCTCTCTCCAGTCTGCGCCACTGCCTCCTGTCAAGGCCAGCGCTTTTCTTATCCACAAAAGCCCCAAAACAGGTGCCATATGAAACACTAAAGGGTTTCCCACACCGGGAGTCGAACCCGGGCTGCCTGGGTGAAAACCAGAAATCCTAACCGCTAGACCATGTGGGAACACAATGGCTAGTTCTTATCTTGGCTTAAGCAAGCTTTTCAACACTGTCTCCCATAATATCCTCACAGAAAAGCTGAAAAAAGTATGAGCTGAATATCAATGAGGTGAATGTTCTGAGAGGTGAACAGAAACTGGCTGAACTATTGAGTTCCAAAGACTGTGTTCCTTGTTATGACAGACGCAAGTCAATGATGGTGTACTCCATGGTTTGATAATGAGTCCAGATCTGTTTGACATCTTTATTAATGACCTGACCACTATGGCGAAGTATATTCCCAGCATATCTGCAGATGATGCAAAACCAAGAAGAGTAGCTGATACACTACACTGACACTGACTACCTTGACAGAAAAAGAGAAATGGCCCAACAGGTACCCCATCAAGTGCAAGAAGGGGAGAAGCTAAGTGCTGCACTCAGGGAAGAATAAACTCCATGCACCTGGACAAGCTGGATGGCAGCTTTGTAGAAAAGACCTTCAAGGCTACTGCTGGACAAGGTTAACATGAGCCAGCAATGTCCCTTTTTGACAAAGAATGCCTATAGTCTCCTGGAAACACATCCCTTCCAACACCTTCCTTGCAGCAGTTTGAGGGAGGTGATATTTCCCATATGCTCAGCACCGGTAAGGCCACACCTGGAGTGCTGTATCTAGTTCTGGAATCCCCAGTAGAAAAGAGACTTGGACATATTGCAGAGAGTCTAATGAAGAGACACAGAAATGACTATTGGATTGTAGCACATCTCTCCTACAAGGAAAAGCTGAGAGTCTTGTCCCTCACAGACAAGACACTGGCAGAAAAGAGTCAAATACAGTGGAATCTTCCCAATCTCTTGAGATGTGCATTGGTTTGATGACAGAACCACTGGGGGCTACAATGTGATTTTGTATTAAAACCCCCTGTTCAAACTGAAATGGAGAAATGGCAGCCAGCCTGAAGGGGCGACATTGTCAGAGATTCTGCTTTTCTGTGAAATTTACCTACAAACCTGGGCTGAAAATCTGGATAAGGTGGAGGCAGGGAGGAATCCACAGCTGGGAGGAGAAACGGAGAAGGAGACGATGAGTTTTATTTTAAACATATGTATTAATCATGGCACAGAAGAGAAATAAGGGTGGGAAGCTGCAGCTGGGAGGGGGAGGGCAGACAGAGGCACTGATGATTATCGTAAATATAATTATTAAATCATTGCTCCAAGCAGGGAACCAGGGTGGGAATACGCAGCTGGAAGGTGGAGGGCAAGGGGAAAACAGCAATTTTATATTCAGTGTTAGTACTGAGCATGGAGGGGACCAGGGGTACAGCCTTGCAGCTGGAGGTGGGAGTGCCACAGGAGAACACTGGTTCCTAGACCTGTCACATTAAAATATGCACATCTTGCCTCTGAGAAACTGTGGTTCAAAAGCTTTGTAAGGCTTGTAGAACGGGAGAGCTTTTATTTTAAAGGAGTGAGGGAGAAATCTTGTTCACCTGCTGGGTTTTTGCTAAGCTCTTGCAGCTCTATTACAAAATTACTCCATAAACTTTTACAATTGGCCTCACGCCAGCTAAATGTCATTATTAATACTGCTATAGAAAGTGCCAACAGAACTGAAATACTCATGGGGAGACGCTGCAAAAGACATACAAAACTCCAGACTTCTGAACAGTCAGAAGAAGAAAAGGTAGAAGGGGGAAGAAGAAAATTGCCATATGGACCCTGTATGAATTAATGGGGTTTATAAAAGAACAAAGCTAAGTCATCAAAACTGGCCACTGCCAGCATGTTTTCATGTTGGCCAAAGAAATTGCATCCACTCTGGTTCACAGAAATAGGATGCAAGATATGTTTAAGGCAGAGAAAGGTACTATTGTGTGTTTTAGATATTCTACAGTGGATAAGTATGACAGTGCAACAAGCAAACTATGAAGAGAACAAGATCCTCTCCAACGCTGAATGCTTTCAGCCTCCAAAGCTGTCACTAGGAGCAGAAGGTACTTAAAAACCCATGGGGTCTGGCTTTCATCTGTGTCATTGCTTCTCACTCTTTCAGTCTCTGGCACAAACTGTTGGAAAAGTGATTATGAAGAACCTCTTTGATTCGGGCCTCCAACACCTGTGGCAATGCTGCTGAAAATTTCAGAGCTGAAAAGAAAAAATTAAGAAACTTTTTGTAAAAAATATATACAAACCATCACAACACACCAGGAGTGTCATCCAGCTCTTGATTTTGGACTTACAAGGGACAACACAAAATAATAAACTCCACAGTCACATGTCACTTGGACAGTGATTACCTGTGTCAGACAAGGCCTCAAGTTGGAGATTTAGAGCTGGACTGGGAGAAATAATCACCAAATTTGGAATAATCTGACCTGAGGTTGGTCTGAGACTTGGTACAGTTCATAGGTAATGGAAAAATCAGGTCTATAAAAGCTTGTACAGGCTCCTCAACCTGTTTTAAATTCTTCCCTGGATAATTCTGAGGGAAGCTGAATGTCAGTCAAAGAAGTCACATTAAAGCACACATTTTTAGATCTTTTTAGTACTGAAAATTTGTCACATTCTCATCTTCAGGTTGTAGGGATATTCTCTGGCTTAGCCACTTTCCTGAGTAGGATTGCTTTATTGAATCAGGGCCACAGAAAACATCTGTCTCTGCAGCAGAGGGGATGCTCTTCACGAAGCTCATCATCAGGAATTCCTTCATGAATAAAGCATTAAAGCAATATTTTTTCTCTTTTTTTTTTTCTTTCTGCTATCAATTTAAGAGAAAGCACCATGAATAGAAAGGGACCTGTGTCACTGCCTTGTAACTAATCACAGTGCCAGTCTTTTGTGCCCTTTGCACAACAAAGCACTGATAATAATAGAATCGGTCATTAGAAAGGAAAGCATCATCTTGCCATTTTCCTGCCAATTAAAGATTGTTTCCTGTACTTTCTACTGTCTTGCATAGATCAAATTTTAAAGTCTCAAAGATTCAGCAATTCACCTGTTACTGAAAAAAAAAAAAAAAAAAAAAAAAAAAAAAAACCTGCAAAGAGCTCAAATTTAGAAGCTTAATTTAGATGCTCCCTTTCTTAGCTCTATTTACATTCAGCCTTTTTCCTTCCTATTCAGTGGCTCGAAGAGATGCTCTCATAATCTTAAAGTACACCATTTCACTATTTTATATCTGAAACTAAATATTAGGAAAGCTTATAAATATATTCATGTATTTAAATATAATCTAAACACATATCCATGTATTATATAAACTTATAAATTAATATATATATACGATTTTATGAACAAAGTGAACTGCTTATATCATTAGTCTCTGGATATTGACAATTAGAACTCCATAACTTTAGTTCAGTCAAGGTTTACACTTGCCTTTCCCCAAGGATTTCTATGAAGTGAATACATTCATATGAAGAAACTTGATTCTAGAAGTTAACAAATTAGTAGACATCATTGCGTTTGATTTTAATATATATTATTCATATATTCAGAAACTGATTTTTCATACAGTTGTAGAATTGTTTGAGTTGAAAGGGACCCTTAAAGGTCATCTAATCCAACTCCCCTGCAATGAGCAGGGATACCTACAGTTTATCAGGTTGTCTTCGGTAAATCCATGAAGAAGTCTCCATGATCTTCAGCTGGCAAGTTCTCAAGTCTTCTAAGTTGTATGCTTTCATTGTGCACTCAGTCTCAGTTACATTTCAGTGTATTTGTCTGTGCATCTTTGAGATGCACTTAAGGTAAGACTAAGGAATGTTGTCCAATGCCCATAAAACACAAATAACAGGACTGACTAACTCAGACTTATTTGTCTCTTGCCATGGTGGAAGATTAGAATATAAGCTTCCACTGAGCTCAGGCACTATCTAACCTAAGGCATGTGGCCTTTTGTTTATCTGTTCGTTTTGCTTTTTTGTTTGTTTGTTTGCTTGTTTTTGTTTTTTTAGGGGGGTGGGGGAATTTAGGCACATCAGATAAATATTTCTCTAGTCTTGATAAGACAATAGATAAGATTCTTCTCTGGTTCACAGTAAGCATATAACGGTATAACAGTAATGACATTGGTGAAATCTCTCTTGATTTGCCAGGTGTGAGCAGAAGAAGAATCAGATCATTTTTTATTTCTTTTCTGCAGTTCTCCTATCCAGCCAGACAGGTGTGCTGGCCACATTATGTTACCATATGTCAGGAGAAACAGTTTTTAAAGCATTTAATACTATACTTGGGAAAAACCTATGTAGCATATGCCATTTAATATACACACATATTATCCATACAATTACACAATTGGGTAAAATACACAAAATCAAGTTCTATTTAGATGATTTTTGGTCATAAGCCAATGCAAATATTATTCTCCCAAGATTCCAGGAAGAGATTTGGTGTAGAGCTGTGACTCGTGCAGTGTTCACCAACTGCTGACTAATTGCACACACATCATTATTGCATCCTTATATACAATGAGGGTGAAAATTCAGAGAAGAACCACACCGCACAGCATACTTTGAATAGTGATGGTCATTTTGAAGCAAATTATCATATATTTTTCCAGTGTTAATTTCATTCAGTTGTTTTACGGTCTTGGGGGACTTAGAGCACCATACCATGGAAAACAAAGATCCAAACCTGTATAAATGCAAAAGCAGAGACAAATGTATGCGTACAGGCTGTATAACATGTTCAAAATTCTGTCTTCACTGAATATGAAAGTGGGAAAAAACTACACTGCACTGCTTTTTTATGCATACTGTCTCTCGGTAAACATTTTATAAGACAAGACTCTGGGAATGCTGTACATTATCACTGGGGAAAATAATTACAGCAACCACAACGTGTATAAAGACAGAGAGACATGTTGGAAAAACATTTCCTATAGTTGTACTGTGACAAAACGTGCAGTTAAATTTTATAAACATGGTGAAAATTACACCACAATTAATGGCATTCCTTAAACATAATTCATTCATTCGTTTTTTAGTAGTTTAGAAAAAAGTGAGCTATCACTGACAGTATTGTGTTATCATATCAGTAGACAACAATTCTTAACAAATGTCATAAGCCAGGCAGTGCTGGTGCTTGGCAGAAGCTTGCCTATGTTTGTGATGCTTCAAAGAGTAGTGTTCAAGATACCTTTCCTCCATCCCATTTAAATTTTGAGGTAAAACATTCTACAATTTAATTGAATCCTTTTTTGCTGAAACACATGTCTGCATTTAGGGAAATGGAGTTTGATTTCTTCTCTTTGCCACATTTAGAATCCTGTGGCAGGCAGGCAGTATGTTGCCTGTTTCTTTAATTCTAACAAGTGGATTACTTTGATAGCAGTTGTGCTTTCAATGAAATCTCTACAAGCAGGGCATTTTCCATTGCTTCATGAAAGACAAGCTGTGTTATTTTCTGGTTCCTTCAAATCTGGAAGACAGCCAGGGGCAGTCAGACACATGCAGCGTGTTGTCACCTAGGTGAGTTCTAACCTGTATCTCAGCACTGCATTGATTGGTGCCATTCTGAAGGACTTGAACTTAAGAGAATATGAGTGCCCCAGTCACTGTAATCTCCTCCACCACTTAAAGACCTACTGATACGCACAGGCATTAAATGTCTCTTCCATGTCCCAGCCACACACAGCATGGCTAATTACTCTCAGGAAGCTTAAACTCCCACTTCAATTTCAACAGGACTGCACTTAATTTCTGTTCAAATCTCTTCTACAGCAACAGTTTTTGCTGCAAAGGATAGCAAAGCACAGGGCTCCAAGCAACTTTCTGGACCATTAAGTCAATTCTCCTGTTACTGCAAACAAACACAATGTACAATTTTTTTTCATACACTCTTCAAGCTACAACGTAAAAGTACTTGTTGGGTTTTAGCCTCTGTTACTCAACTGGAGAATATTCCAAAGTGCACTTGCTCTGACAGTGAGGAACTGTCTTCTCATTTCCAATTTAAACTTGTTTCTTCTCTGTTTATACCCATTATACATGTGAAAATACTTTTAGTTTAAATGGCTCTTTTTTTTCCTGCTGCTTTCCCTTCTTTTCCTCCTCTTTTTTTCATTTTGCCACAGTAAGCAAGTCAGTCTTTTCTATTATCCTCTCATCAAGACAAAGACACTTCTTTTGAACCTGATTGATTCCTCACCTTCATCTGTTAAACTTTCAAGTCGCCTTTCTTAACCGTGAATGGGCAGACTAACACACAGCGCTAGAGGTGTAGCCACAAACTTGTGTGAAGATATCATCATTTCGTTGACCTCACTGGCAGAAATTTCTCTGGAAAATTCTGGGGCTACATTTGGCTTTTCATGGTTATATCACTCTGATGGCTCTCAGTTCTTTGATCAATAAGTGAAAGAGGCTCTTTCACAACTTTTTTTACTAATGGATGAACTCAGATATTCTAGCATAACTTTTCATTAATTCAATTATGGAATTTTAGCTCATTCCTATTTGAGTCTGGAGACTGCCATTTCCAAAACAAGTGGATTGGCAATGCTTCTAAATTCTATATATCAGTAAGTTCTGTGTTTGCATGAAGTCACAAAGATATAAAACAAAATCATTCATTCAGATTTGATCCATTCTGTTTTCACAGACCCTGCTGCTGACCACCATTACTCCTGATACCTAATTTACAGTTCTTCTCCTGATTTGCCTTGTTATAACTAGCAGAGGCTGCTCATTCATTTCCAGAGCATGTTTTCCTGAAATTTCAGTAGATTGTTTTTGTCCAGAAAATCAGTTATTAAATAGAAATAGGACAGTATGATCTACTTTTGCTAAAACTGTGATTTGTATTTTACTGTTTTTCATGTGCCTCTTTCAAAGCCTGCTGTAGACCTTTGTGCACTGTTAGGTCAGATTTACATGTACATGACTGTCTGGATGCCTTTTCCCACACTTGAATACAGACATTTTCTTTGCTGCTCTCCTGGCCTGATGTGCCAAGGTTCACTCAAACCAGATGATGACTGCACTTGCTACCAACCTTACAAGGCTCAACAGCACATCTTTCAGTTTCTTGTGATAGAGACACTCAGCCCGAAATTCCAAGTTGAATTTCTCAGTTCTTTTCCTCATTCCCACTGATCCTTTTGTCCTCATGTTCAGTACTGTCATCCTTGCTGAACACTGGTACTTGAAACACTTTGTCTCCAGGTTCACAGTATCCTTAGTTGCTGCCCCAAGTTCCATTTCTGCTTATCTAAAGAGGACTAACTCTGAGGTTTCCCTTTATATTCCTTGCTAAGCCCAGTTCAGGTTGACATCAGTCTCCCCTCAGTCACAGCTTTCTGACTGTCCTATCAAAGCTTTCCTTAGAGCAGTCATTTTTCAGCTCCTGTAGGTTCCCTACTTATTCACCGTAATCTTTCTGAGATAGCAATTTCTCCAGTCAGGTCTGAAACACCTGCCTTTATGACTGTCACCATTGCTTGTTATACTTTTCTCAGCATCTTTGACTTGAAGCAATTTCATGCCTTCTCTGCTTTTAAGACCCTGCACCCCTCAGCCCCAGCTGTCTTTCCTAGCAAGTTCTCCCAATTTTCAAAGTTTTCCCCACTGAAATCCTAAGTCTTAACTGGAGAACTCTTTGACTCAAGACCACTTATGTTGAACAGCCCCCATGTTCCATCCAAAAGCTGGCTGTACTTTGTTAGTGGATGAAGTCCTTGCTGTGTGTAGTATGCAGAGCCAAATCCTGACACCTTTCTTCTGTCCTCTTTATTCTGGCATAAGTTAGCTAAAATCAATGGGAGTTTTATTTATATAAGAACTAAAGGAGTGAGCATATACTTTGTAGCCCCCTTTGAAATCCCTTAATGTGAAAGGCACTACGCAAATACATTATTATTTTTACTTGCTTTTTATAAAGCACAAAATATTATTGGCCATTGAAAGTTTATGGAAACTTGATGCAATTGCAGTTGGCAGTGACCTTTTCCCCAGCACAGGAGTCCCTAGGACAACACAGATGTCATGTGCAATGAAATTAATGTTGTGGGCACAGCTGTTTAGTAAAATAAAGTGAGATAAAAAGAAACAATTACCTAATCTGATATGGGATCTTTTCAATTTTTTTTCTCTACTTTATGCTACAGTTTGCAACTTATTGACCCATCCAGTTCCAGACAGTTTTTTTTTTCCCTTTTGTAAAATCAGTTTTCACTTACATGGACTGCTGGGAAGCATTATTCCAAATGATGAAGTGTAGGAAGTAGAGCTGACAAGAACATTTTACATAGCTAACATGTACACCCAGACTTCTTTTCTGCAATTTTCTTATAGACTTAACTTGATTGTTCTCAGGTTAATATGCACAATTTGGAAAATTGAAATAACCTTCTATAATGTTAAAACACAATCCCATAAACCGAATCAGTTCTTAAAGTAAGCTTTACCTCAAGACCCCACAATGAGGTATCTATTACCAGGAGCTCTAAGCAAATGTTCTTTTAATTAGCTACATTTATCTTTAATCCCTGTTTTGACAGAAACTCTAACATAAACATACATTACAAATACAGAAAATCCAACTCAAAGTATGGTTAATTTTTATGTTTGACAGAGCCATTTGGAAAAAATAACTGTGACCTTTTTGGAGCCTGGAAAAAAAATATCTTAATGTGATGTCATTATAACACAGTTTCAGAAATCAAGAAGAAACAGTGGCATCTGTAGCTAAAGTACAATAACAATTCTTAAACTACTCCTTAAAAGAAGCAATAAAACCCTGAAAAGACCTTTGGGCTTTATGCTGAGGCAGCTGCAAAATCATGTTAAATAATTTTTGTGAGGACAACAGTAATTACAAAATCGATTAAAGTTTACCTACATTTCATTCCTAGAATGTCTGCAAAGAGGACCATGAAACCAGATGGTTACAGAGAACACGTGATGGATATATTCCATCAAGCATGTCCGTTACCTTGGAAACAACAGGAATAACATTATCTTTAGTGTCTATTTCTTCACAAAACTGTTCATTTAAGTGTTGCTGCCAATCTAAGCAAAATCCATATGAATACTTGAGTATCAGCTCAAAAAAACAGTTTGCCTCTCCCTGCCCTGCAATAAGTGTGCTGGACATTGCTGAGTGTTACAAGAATGGTAGCAGAGAATATCTTCTCCTTGGTGTATGTCATATTCAGCTGATTTTCTACAATGTTTTTCGTGTCTCTATTTTTTTTTTCTTTTTCATTTTTGGAGAGAGAGACAATTAGATTTGGGTTAAATTTCTGAGCTATCGTATTCAGAGAGTTCAGTTGTTATTTGAACAAAAATGAAACCAGATGATAAATAGTTCCTCCTTTCTCTCTTTCTGTATTGATAAAAAGAACCAGAGGCAGAACAGAAGAGAGACTTTGAAAAAGACGTGAGACAGTGAAGAAGGCTTTCATAGGGAGTCTTAGTCTTGCAAGTAAGTATGTGGATGAGAAAACAGTAAATCTGAAGTTGAATGAGGGAGTGTCTAAGAATAGAGATGATAGACAGCACTGTCACCATACTAACTTGGGATATTCTACCTTCATCCTCTCTGCTGTGGATATTTCATTTCCAAGAAGATAAATGCTCCATCCTCTCTTACCATTTGTCCCTCTTCCTGTTCCATAGAAGTAATCAGGAAACATGAGCAGTGTTATATGTAACAAGCCATGCCATGCTCCAGAAGCCACAAAATGGCATACTTTCTGGCTTTTACTCATCTTAGAAATGTGTGGAACACATTGATTATCTGAAATGATTATATAAATCCAGTGACAGCAGCAAAGAGAGAGATTTCAAAAGGATCTCGACATCTGAACATAGACTCATGGACTGATTTAGGTGGGAAGAGATTTTTAAGATCATCTAGTTCCAACCCTCTGCTATGAGCAGGCACACCTCCCTCTGGACCAGATTTCTCAAAGTGTTATTCAGCCTGGCCTTGAATGCCTCCAGGGAGGGGACATCCAAATCTGTTTGGTAAAATGATATGTGAAGTGAAGCCTCAACTTGCCCTTAGAAAAGTATATGGCAATAACCCTATCAGTACCACTGTGCATTTCTTGATCTAACACCCTCCCCCTCACAAAGTAGACTGATCAGGTCCATCCCATGGCACGTATACACAGGTTAAAGCGTTTCAGCCACAAGATTGTCTCACCATATGTTCCCACACCAACAAGCTCAATGATGCGTTATGCCACACAGTCACTAGATCAAGAGTCCTGGCCAAAACTTGCAAAAACATTCCTAAGATGACATGAATCAGAATCCCATCTTTGCTCCATCCAATATTCACATCTATGAAAAAAAGCAAAAGTTTCTAACAAAAATTGGAGGAGTTGAACATGTCATACGGAGTCAGATCTGCAGCTTAAGAATTTCACACTTCACAAGGCTGGTGTGGAATATGCATCAGAGTGGTTTATGAAGGGAAAACAAGATGGCCGTGTTGCAGAGACACAGCAATAAAGGCTGGAAGCAAAGCACAAGGGCTGTGGTAATGTGTGTTACAGCTCGCCTTGCTGCAAGAATACATCCACATCTCTCATACCTTGTTGGCACTGGTGTATCAGAAATATATATGAGTTATATCAGAAATATTATATGGGCGGTAGCTGGGACAGCCCTCTGAAGTTCATCTGCTCACACAGGAGCATGAAGTCTGTGACAAGAGCACGAGAGCCACAGAAGGCTGAAATTTCCGCTGCTGGAAAGTTGCAGATATTCACGTCTGAGGGATATCACATTACCTTGGTTCTTTCCACTTTCACGTTCAAAGCTCTGCATACCTGTGCCCTGACCCCTATTTAAGTCCAGAGTCTTATCATATTCCCTCTCCATCCTCCACTGAGGTCAGTGTTTTTAAACTCATTCCTTGCCCTCTGCATGTCACAGAAAGCATTTTATTGTTATGGGTCAATATTTGGGCACCCTGATCTCACAAAGAGCGAGTTTTTCCCAATGGAAGTTGACTGGTGCTATCAAAACAAAGAGCAGCATATTTTACGAAGTGCAATTTTTGTTCCTGTCCTTAGTGCATGAATTAAAATGAAGCACTTTTTCCCAGCGATGGTGACTAAATACCTTGGAGATAGTCAGGCATTCCCACAGTGCACACCTTTGTTGGGCTGCTCTGAAGGAAGTTGTTAAGATGCTGATTTGTCTCAGCATTTGAGCTTGGCTTACAGGACAGTTACACCCATGTGTTTTTTTCTGGGATGGAATCTTCTTTGTTTCCGCTCATTCTTCTTCACCCAGGAGAGATGGGAGCAAGTACCATGGGTTGCAAGGGACACATCTCCAGTGAGTACCTCTGCAAAAGAGGTATTTATATTACCACTTCACATAACCAGGAGTGGGGAATGTGACACAACCCCTCATTTTTCTTTTTAAAAAATATGCACATAGGTCCCTATGCTCCTGTCACCTTATTTCTATTTCCACATTGCTGAATGAGCAAAGTTTTTCACCTGTTCTCTCATATCTAAAAATTGTCTTCATATGTCTGGGTGAGAATGGCTCCAGAACAACCTTTATTATTGCACATATACTTCCTCAACAACTGACTTTGTTTTCTGAAACATCTGCAACCTGGGGCCCAATTGCCCTACGCAGGACAGAAACAACTACCAGCAACTCAGCTTAGCTACAGCTTGGCTTTAACTTCAACAATTTTGACTTGCCCATCACTCTTTTATTTCTCCTCTGATAGTGGGGATAATCTCCATCTTTGGTTATAATTGGCATCACTCCAAGCCTTGAAGATGTGTACAATAGCTTCTTTAACTCTTCCCCTCTTCTTGTCCTGAGAAAGTAGAAACCAATGCATTAGCTTTTCAATGTGCTTGTACAGTTCTTCCTTTAGTATGTGTTGTGCTTTCTGCTTTTATTAGAAAAACAGTTCAAAGAAACAAGCCTTGGACCAGAAACTAGTGCTGCAAACAACGAGGGAAAATTTTGGTCCCAATAAATATATCCTGCAGCAATTAAAGGGAAGTAAACAGAGCAGGCAGAAAAAGACTGGAAACAACAGAGTGGAGCAGCTGTGTGCATTGCATTAAAACATGTTTATCATCTGGTCTACTTGGAGTTGTATTTTACATTGTGAATTTATTATATTTTGGCTTAATAAACTTCAATTCTCACATTCTTTCAAAACTATAAGTAAGTCCAGATATCCTTCCCACATATTTCTTCATGATCTCAAGTACTGTTTTTTAGCCTATGATTAGTATGATAATAATGGTCATAATGATTAATTTCAACATATGTGATTAGGCCACATCAGATGCATTTTTCATATCTGGTTCCCTCTGTTGAGACAAGATGTACAGACACCTGAATAAGAAACTGAACTTCATTCTTGCTGGAAAATTTTGAACACCACAAAACATAACCACAAGTAAATTGAACAAAGGAGAAATATTGTAGAAAACCATGCCAATATTGAATTGGAGGAAGAAGAAAAAATATGAAATTACTTTAAAATATCCTGACATGGTAAGCAGAACAAATGAAAGTTCCATTGCTTTTAGAAGATCCCCTCATACAGGAAGGAAGGAAGGAAGGAAGGAAGGAAGGAAGGAAGGAAGGGAGGGAGGGAGGGAGGGAGGGAGGGAGGAAGGAAGGAAGGAAGGAAGGGAGGGAGGGAGGGAGGGAGGGAGGGAGTCAGCTCTATCCACAGCATCAACTTGGATGAGGAGAAATCAGCATTTAGAGGAGGTTAGTCACTAATGGCTGGCTGTGAGTGGGAAGCACTGAGCACATCAGTGCCTTGTCTGGCTCTTTTTTTTTTTTTCCTTTTTTTTTTTTTTTTAATGCTGCTGAGATAAAAACATTTAAGGATAATATTATTTTTCTAAAGGTGAAATCTTTCTCAGCAGCATAGAAATATTTATGACACTCCTTGTATAATCATTACCAGAAATTACTTTTAAAGTAAGACATAAATTTTTCTACAAGAGTCAGTGTGTTTGAAATTACCTTGAAGTTGTTTAACGTAATTAGCTTTCAGACATCATTTCTATGTGTTAAAAATGTACTATGAAGAGGTGGAAACCTGAGAACACACTGAAGTGCAGAGTAGGCTCAAAGAATTAAATGAATGTAGTCAGAGAGGATTATGTATTACCAAAAGGAAAGGTTCCCAGATCTGGGAACCAGTTTACTGATTCTTGTCAACTGAAATGAGATCTATTTTCTTTTTTTTTTTTTTCCTGTCTCTCTCTCTGTCTTTTTTTTCTTTTTTTAACTCCCTAGGAAAGGAATTCTGATTCTGAAGTATTTGCAGAGGAAGATAATCCATGGAAACAAAATGAAGAGGGTATCTCAAAATCAACATTATTTTATTAACAATAACACTGGATTTTTCTTTCTAAAAGGAAAAGAAAGCTGATAGAATCACTAAAATGCAGAATCACCCATGCTAAGAAATGAGAAAGTCCTTTCCAAAGCCTGATCAGCCAGGTTGTTTGCCAAGGGTCAGCTTACAACTGCCACCCAAGGAACATTTTAATTACACTGTCCAGACCAACTTAAAAAGTCCCACTTTTCCCATTCATTTATTTCAGAGAGTGTCACATACATTTGCTGGTCACTGAAACCTCCTGTTTCCTTCAGCCATTTCCAATGAACCCATGGGGTATTAAATGAGAAAACTGCCAAAAGCATTAAATTCCCAAAAAGAAAAGAAGAAGAAAGAAGAAAGAAAAAAAGGAAAAGAAAATAATGAAGAAAAAAAAAAAGAAAAAAGAAAAAAGAAAAAAGAAAAAAGAAAAAAGAAAAAAAAAATACTGAAGGGAAGAAGTTGCCCTTTGAAGCGGAGATAATAGCAAATGGGAGAAATGCTTGGGAGTGACTGACTGCTCCAAGGACACAGCAGGAGGCTGTGGAGGATGTCTAGTGCCTCTGCCTTGCTCTGGGCTGATCTTCCGCGTTTTCTTCAGCTCCAGAAGAGAATTGCATGGTCCTTGAGTGTCTTGAGAATAGCTTTCACGTCTGAGAGGAACTTGGTTGATAAATATTGGCAATAGAGGCAGAAAAATTGTTGGAATGGTCAGCTTTAGAGTGGAAACGTTGTGCATGTCTCCTATTTCTGTGAACAGCCAATTGCTAAAAAAGTGGTAGGACACTAAAGGGGTTCTTATCCTTAGTGCAGAGAATGTTCCCAGCTGTATGGGACTGGCAAACAGAGACAAATTTCAGACACACAGAAGATAACAATGGGGCTTCCACTGTGGTTACTGCTCGGCTTCTTCTTTTCCCTTCTCTTCTAAATTATATGGACTGCATTGGACTTGATGATCTTAGAGATCTTTTCCAACCTTAATGATTCTATGATATGCGGGAATGATTATTCACACATTTTATGGCCTGTGTTCTGAACTCACAAGAATGAATCTGGTAAGTGGTATGTAGCACATCTCTTTTACCTGTTGAGAACCCTGCCACACTGTTGGCAGCGTGCTGGATCCAGAGACGGGACTGCGCAGTGCTGGTCCTTCCTGGCCACCTCCTCTTCCAACCTTTAGTCCTCTGGGCCCTGTGACTTTGCACCATAGAGTGCAATCGTACTTTGAAAAGAGGTAGAGATTAGCACAGATTTATTTTGCAGAGGGAAGAGTGTTTAGTAGGCAACTACAGGAGGAAAAGGGAAGCTTTCTGAGTGGCTCAGTTCCTCTCCAACAAAGGTTTTGGCTTCTTTGATCCCAGCTGCTTAAAGTGAGGGAGGACAAGGGAGAACCAATTGCCCAGACCACATACATTTGATTTTTTCCCCATATTTGTAGTTAGGAAATCAAGTCAGATCTCAAGCAAGGGTTCATAAATATCCGAACAAGGTGTTCATGCTCCCTTGGTACCCAAGCCAAGCAATATCTCTCTTCTGAAGGAAAAGGTAGAGCATTTAGAGGTTAGGCAGCTCACGGGCAACCGCATGATCCCAACCTGATGACTCCCACTTCTCCCCATGGTTGGACTAGAAGATCTTAGTGGTGTTTTCCAACTTTAATGAGTCTATGATTCTATGATACCACCCGCAGCAGGACCAGGCTGCACACTCCTTCACAGCCTGCTGGGACAATGCAGCTTTGCTCAGGCAAATAAGAGGAAGCAGGTTTTCCAGAGGGGTGATCTAATTTACATGTCGCTTACACTGCGATATATGGGAATACATTTGACTCTTTGATTTCCCAGTCGTAAATTTTACTCCTGCTGACAGAAAGAGTAATTGCTGTGACCAGAATCAAACTGATTGCTTAAAATGTTGAAGTTGACTTTTTTTGCTCCACTTCTACAACATATACATTCCTGAAGGCTGAGGTTTAGACAGATAGATATGGTATTGGTGTTTACCAGAAGTATCTTTGAAATGCTTTGTAGTGCCAAAGTATACAGAAGGCTCATTTACTATGTTGGAAGAGTAAATGTAACAGGGGTGTTTCTGCAGAAGTAAAATATATGTATGTTTTTATTTCCTATTCTCTTACATAACCTTGTTATTAGTTTGAAACTCTCCAGGCATTCTGTAGGTGATAAAAAGAGGAGAAAAGTTATTTCTAGAAAGCTGAGCAGTTCTAATTTCTCCTGTTTTTAAACCAAACATGCCAGCTTAAGCAGAAAGGTGTAACCACACTCCGCTTCAGGGACAGGATAGCAGTCAGACCAACAAATGAAAACAAAGGTCCAAGCAATTTCCATAAGGAGATGCAGCTGAAGGCCGCTGATCCTTTTGCAGATACAGCTGCCTGCACAGGTCCAGAAGGTGCGGCAAGGAAGGAGGCCTGCGGTGGGGAAAGGGAGAGCAGCCGGCAAAAACAGACAAAGGTTTGCACCAAGCCTTGCACAAATCCTCCATCAACATAATCACCACCTGCCGGCTCTGCTGTTCCCACACAACATCCCACAGAGGGCTCAGAAGTGCTCAGAGATTTCACCAGGATTTGGGAGCATGAAGGGCCACCCCATGCACTCAGCTGTTCTCTGCCGTTCAGGGCTCAGGGCTGTTGCTTACATGATTTGCTCCCCATTCCTTCCCTGGGCTTCCATCTGATGACATCAATATCAACATATGCTCTGGTGTAGATCAGCACCGTATACTCCACACATATTTGAATTTGCTTTAACTCAATGAAAGATGGAGCCTTTGGGGGTTAATCAAGTGCTCAAGTGAAAAAGGTTATTTTGATTAAAGTTTGGTAGGCTGAGTTTAGATGAAAATTGCTAGACAACCAGGATAGTAATCCCATGTGTGTTAGAATACTTCATTTTCCCAGGTCTGGCCCTTTTTTTTGCTGGCCATGCCTCCTCATCCTTCCCACACCATACTTGAATGGATATATCAACCCCTGCAGACAGTGAGGAGGAAGATTGTCCCACAGTGGTGTCTCCTTCTAGTCACTTTCCCAGAAACCATGTCAGCTGAATAAACATTCCTCTCTGCTCAAGAAATGAGGAATGAGCTCTTGGTGAGGTTGATAAAAGCAGAATCTTCCTCCTCAACACCAATGTATCAGCTATGGGCATGGGGCAGGAAAACCCACCAGCACACTAGGTTCATATCTTTAGCTTTGCGTCTCAGAATCACAGACACATGGAATCATAGAATCATAGAATCACAGAATGACTTGTGTTGGAAGGGACCTTCAAATTCCAAGTCCTACGCCATGGCTGGGGCTGCCATCCACTAGGTCGCCCTGTCACCCGTCCCTGATGAGCCTCATAGAGCCTGAAGAGATGTCTTGTATAATGACAACCTAAATTCATCCTAGTGCCATTAACCACTTGCTATCCTATATATGCCTGTGTCCCATAGACAGTTGTCACAAATGTCTTGGAGAAGACAGGTCTTGACATTTTGTGCCACTGCAGGTTGAAAGCAGGCTGGACATCCAAATCATGGGAATGCCTCTGCCTACACCCTGTGTAAAGCAGGAACAGTGATATTTTCCAAGGAGGCTTTGCTGCAGGTAAAGTAATGAGCACATTGCAAGAATTGCAATATAATTATTATTAGATCCTTGTAATTTTTAAAGGTGTACTGTGCTGGATTTGCCCTCTTATGAGCATTAGGAAGAAGTGGGACAAGATTTAGCTCCGTACTAAGGACTTTTGAAAATTCTTCTCCTCCAACTTTAAAAGCAACTCAAATTGTTAAATCTAATACTAACCCAGAAAAATCTGGAAGCTTCTGAAAAGTTTGATACTTAAAATGACTGTCAGAAAATCAGAAATCAGAAATCATTTAGAACTACATCTAAATGATTTTACACAACTTTGTAAAAACAATTAGAGCATCACTTCACAGGAATAGGTAAACAGAATTGGATTCCCGCTTTACACAGGGAAAACCAACAAAAAGAAAAGTCATTGTGAATAGTCACAGAATCATAGAATGGCTTAGATTGGAAGGGAGCTTAAAGACTTAAGACAGCTACCTTTATTTTGAAATGGGTATGTATCGTGAATTAAGCTGGCTCCTCACTGATCTCTGTTTGGTTTCACAGGTATGCCGTGAAAGTCTGGTTTAGCTGAAGTACTGCGTAAAGCTGTTTTAACAGGCTTCAGCTCTGAAGTCCCCAAGCTTCATTTATTAATGCTCTGGAGGCTTATATTGGTGCCACTCAAGGGAACCCAGTCCGTAAGAGAAAGGCATGTTAATCTTTTTATTGTTACAGAGAGAAATTAAAATGCATGGCTTATTACACTCGCCTCATAACTGCGCATGGCTACATGCGAAAATTGACGGTAAAAATGAAGTCATGCTTTTTACAATGTGACTACCAGAATAATTTCACGTGAGTAACCACTATTTGGGATACCTTTAAAGTGGTAAGAAATTCCAAGATGGCTGTTTCAGCATACTGTATTAATCAACCCAGGCTTAATTGTATGATGGCCCAAAAGTCAAACTTTTCCTTAAGTTTCCTGACCTTGACCTGAAGAAAATGTTATAACAAAATTTCAGATTGGGTTTCTTCAAGGCAACAGTTCCTTTTACCTAAACATACCTTTGAAATGGAGAGAAAGAGCTTGCTGATAAATGTTTCAACACCGCACTTTATTAAAACAAGTTATTCCTGTTGTTTACTGTGCGGTTAGGCCATGATGAAAAGCAGATCTTCACCAATACATTTCTGTGCAAATTCCTTACCTTTCTGTTTACAAAAGAAAGTGAAGTACCTTTCAGTGGTATTTGTCACAGAGCACCAGCAGCCAACAATGCGCACTGTCAACTGCTTAAGGTTTCACTTCCTAATTAACTTTTCCAGCAGCAAAGGAACTGTCTGAAACCACAAAGCTCTCCCATTTACCCTCCCGTCACCCCGCCCCATTCATCCGCGGCCCCACGGCTGCAGCCACCGCGCAGCAGAGACCCGCGGAGGGTCCCCACCATCAAGGGGAAACCTGAGCAGCCCGCCTGCACCGCGGCCACTTTGCAGCTTGAGAAAACTGCTTTTTCTAAACGAAACTGCTTTTTCTAAAAGATGCGATTCCGCCACTAACTCCCAGTGCTGATATTTTTCTGAAGTAAAGCGTTTCTCTTCTTTTTTTGATTTTTATTTTGCCTGTCCTCATACAGATAACTTCCCATTCAAACACTTGCTAGGCTTGTGGAGTGAATGGACTGTCCCCAGGTACAGATCGTCTTTTGTTCTACCGAATAGCAAAAATACTGGACATAGCTGAAGTGGTTATAGAGGGTGTTGAGATCTGCTTGAATGTGATAAATAGAAAAAAAAAAAAAAAAAAGGAAAGAAAAAAAAAAAGCTCTGTGTAATTGTTTGTGATTACAAAACAGCTTTAATTTGAGCAGTTCAAAACGCAGATCAGCACAGAAGTCCTGCCCATTTCAAGCACATTCCCCTATTTCTTCTAATAATTAACCCTGGTCTCGTTTTTTATTATCCGGTGTGTCTTTTAGAGCACGATTTGTTTACCTGAAGTAAAATTTCTGCAATAGTTACCAAAGCATGAATCAGCTGGAAGGTGCCAAACCCAGATGTGGAACACAAATACAATCCCAACAAGTTTCTGCAAACAAGTGCTCTCTGAACAATGCGTCCCAAATTCTGCTGCTTGCTCAGCCCTACAATGGTACAAAAACAATTTGGTGTGAGGCTCAAAGATACGAAAACCAACCTGTTTTCATTTTCCTGCTGTAAGTTTTTTTCTCTGCCAGGATGACTGTGGAATACTAATTGCTTTATAGCTCAAATATCTCAAGGTGAGGCTCTTCCAAATGCAGGCTCCCGAACTTATCGACATTGCACTGGTAGCTAAATTACAAAACGACAGATTCATCAACTGAATGAGCTGCTATCAGATAATATGAGCTGCAGACGTCTCAGAAGAAATCGCTGACATCTGCAGAGCTCTGGCAATTAACTGCTTACAGGTCCTACACCTGCCTACTGATAGGATTTATTTCACAAATCATTCTAATGGCCATTTTCTCCAGGAGAAAAAATATATATATCTGAGAAGGTAAAAAGTTCAGCACCGCAGCATGATGCGGGAAGGCAGGGTGGAGAGACAAAACTCTACAGAGCTCTGTGCGCTCCCCAGCCCCAAGCTGCCTGCAGGCAGGGAGCCAGCACACAGCTCCTGGCAGAAGGTGCTGCTTGGCCACTCGTAATTGAGCCACTGGTTGTACAGTAGGAGAGGCAATGACACTAGCAAGCACTAATCCTACCAAAGGCTTTCTGGTCCCTTTCCAGGTCAGCTCTAATCGGCTGTGACTGTAAGGTCCACTTTCAATGACAGCCCATGACATGGGTGATACAGCAAGCCTTACAGATGAGTCATATCCAGCCCTTTGGATTAAGCAGGGGTTGCTTCATAACCTTCTGCTCACTGAAGTCTCTTAGTAAGCAATCACGCAATAACAACCTGATTCCAAATAGGCATGTTTCAGTAAGTAGGTGTTTCCCAACAGTGAACCACAGATACAAAATAACAATGATAGCCTAGAAAGGCTGAGCTGCTAGGTGGTTCCAAACATCATGCACTAAGCTCGCTTTCCCCTTCAAAATAGCTGCAGACTCATGAAAATCACAGAATCATAGGATCCTGGAATCACAGAATCATTAACATTGGAAAGACCACTAAGATCACCGAGTCCAAACTGTCAAACCATCCCCACCACGACCACTAACCCCACTAACACCTTTCAGTGCCACATCTCCACATTCCTTGAACACTCCCAGGGAAGGTGACTCCCCCAGCCCTCTGGGCAGACTGTACCAGTGCCTCACCACTTTTCCTGAGAAGAAATTA
Organism: Centrocercus urophasianus; assembly: GCF_019232065.1. Lineage (NCBI taxonomy): Eukaryota > Metazoa > Chordata > Aves > Galliformes > Phasianidae > Centrocercus > Centrocercus urophasianus. The sequence goes on from NW_024884253.1 coordinate 21,444,670, forward strand.
TTCCTGATGTCCAACCTGAACCTGCCAACCTAAGGCCATTATTTCTTAACCTATCACTGGTTAGCTGGGAGAAGAGGCTGACCCCACCTTGCTATAACTTTTTTTCAGGTCATTGTAGAGAGCAGTAAACATGAGCATACAGATGGCTGTGTGTCACTTATAGCCAACATACTGATGCCACATAACAGAAACTTCTGGGTGCTGGCACCTCCAGTGCTGGGAAGCAACCATGTTTTCCATGTCTGAGTCAACAGTCCAGATACGCTGTGAAGATTAATAACGTGATTTCTTTCTATTATAAAGCAATATTTATATAAGGAAACACAATAAATGTATTAACAGCAGGAAATCCCATTTGTGAGGGGACAAGTCCAGATGTTGTTCACAAAGTGCAAACTCTCAACTGCAAAGTGCAGTGGGTACAGCTGAAATTGAACTAAATTAAGTTAATGGAGGCATTTCCTATTCTGCCATTTCGGAAACAACAAAGCATCTGTTAATAAGGAAAAACTAGAGAAATGACCAGCCTACTGAGTAGCCCACCAAATAAACACTTTACACTCTCTGCTCAGGAATTTCCTTCAGATCCTTTATAAAGCAGGCATTAGAAATTTCCATATCTGCAGGTTCATATTTTCAAGAGCACATGAGTTATGTGAGAACACAAGAAGTGAAGTATGCCTTTTACTGCCATAAATAATCTGATAAATACTTGTGAGTCCATTCTCAGCTATTGTGCTCAGTATTCTTGACAAATTGCTAGTATGTTGGGTTTTTTTGTTTTTGCCATACTGATTCTCATAGGGGTACTGCTCACATTTGCTCCCAGTGCCTTTACATGCAGACGACAGCCACAGTATACAACTATGCTTGCTCTCCAGCAGTGTAGGCACATGTAACTCCAGGCTAAGATTTCACAAGAAGAAAATAGGCATAAAACAACTTGGACTGCCAGGCCAGCATACACAGATTATTACTGTGTTCTACACTGGATACCACTGCATTCAGAAAAAAAACATCCTGGCAGAGGACAGCTGCTTCATGTCCCAAAACACCTTGATTTCCTTCCCTCACCCTACTACCACTCATATTTTGAAGGACTGGAGCTAAATCTGTTTACAGATACAGATACACAGTACAGATATCCCCCCAAGAAAAATTCCAGGTGTTCAGCACAGAGATGCAAGGAACATGGTTTTGTTGGTAATAACAATGTTCGGATTTGGAAATTCACCTCTACTTGCGCAAAGAGTGGGTGGCCCAGGGGGCTTGCACTCATTTTCTCTGCTGAAGATTGGTTTTCAGCTCCCTCCTGCACCTCCTCGAAGTCTGTCTGGACAAAATATAGGAATCTCCATTTTGTGGGAAATTCTGCCATTGAGTTCCAACCACAGCAAGAAATGCACTTTTGCAGTTTCTAACACTTTTTCCAGGAGGGATAATAGAAACATTTCTGTCTGAAACCAAGAAGATCAGCTGACTGCACCAGTCCTGGCCTTCCAAAGAGCCTCAAGGCTCAGTGCCCACTCAGGGTTCCAATGCAGAGTCACCTTCAGAGAGTAGCTCAGCCACCACTGCCTCAATGGGTCTCTCACCAGCAGCATCCCAGCTGCTGCATACACCAGTGCTCTCTTGCATTCTCTCCACTACACATTGCAGCTTTTCAGATGTTTGTGTGTTGTTTTCGGGTTTTTTTTTGAACTTAGGTTCCTGCATTTCATAGAGGGTGCTGGGAACACAGATGGAGGGTGAGTATATCCAGATGCTCATATTGGCTTTTCCCCGTACGGCCTTGGGTTTTGCAGTTGCAGGAGGAAGGGAAACTGAACCCAAATATTCTGTTACTGTCATAAACTCCTCCAATTCTCCCACTTTCAATACTTCTAAAATTAAGGCCATGCACCATTGCCTCACTATATCCCTTTCACTCCACTCTTTATAGATATTCTATATGAGGCTGGTCTACAGTTTCCATCATCATTAAGGGATTTCATGACAAATAGTCTATAAGCCTGAACCTTTAATCCTTCCTATTCATTCTAGCACAGAGTCCCCAGGGAGCACCTGCAATGTATTCTCACCAACAAGACTGTCTCAGAGTGAATGTCCTTCCCCTAAGATTATTCAGCATCTTCATCACCCATGGCAGTTCTCTGAAAGGAGCTCCCCATAGCTCCTGCACTGAATCTTCACACTGATGCCGTAGTCAGGGGTAACAAATGCCTTGTTGGGTAATACAAAATCCCTGGTTGCAAGGAAGTCAAATAGCAAAACTCCCATTGCCACTGGGACACATTGAGCAGATCATATAGACCAAGGGCTACACATGGAAACAGTGTTGTGCATGTCTCTGTAAAAATATTATATCTATCTTGGCTTCATTATTTCTACTATTTCTTGGTCCATAGTAAGACCAAACAAATCCTAAATTTCCTCTTTCCTAGAGCTTCTATTAACGAATCTAACCCTACTCCCATTGTACTCCTTCACTGTAAAATAGATTTGGATTTTCAGATTAAGAAAAAAAAATGCAAAAAAAAAAAAAAAAAAAAAAAAAAACACATCTTTTTAAAAAACTTTTTTTTTTTTTTTTTTTTTTTTAAAGTGTTAAAATTGTTCTTAGAAAAAGCTCCATATTTATTCAGCTAAGAAATGCAGCGCCAGGGTCCTTAAACAATCTACATGACAATGTGTAAAAATTTGACAAAATAATTAAGTAGTTATTATGGAAGAATTGTAATGACTTGGTTAGAAATTGGATTATATTTATTTTTAATGTGTTGTTTCTAAAAGATAGAGTAAGTAATATGTGGATTTTTTTTTTTTTTTACATTTTTTTGTTATTTTTATTTCTTATAAGGAGGTTTATTGCTGCATTAAAAGCATACAAAACTCCCAGATCTGGCCAAACAGTTAATGTGGCTTTGAATTACATTGGTTACACATGAAGCATAACACCTGGATCCTGCCGGGAGTTTGGCCCTTATTGTTGTCTATGGAGCATATGATAGGTTGGAGAACCCTAAACTGCAGTGTCCCACATTCTGGCAGTGTTCCTGCAACAGCTTTCTGAATGTGAGAATGCATGGGCCAAGCAAGAGAAACACCTGGCTGTCTCCCTCTCAGCAGATTTATTGCTGCATTAAAAGCATGCAACTCATAGGACATGAATGTTACAGATACAGAAGACTGCTACCTGCAAGGCTTCTTCTTCCTTCCTTGCAAAAAGAAGTCCAAAAATGAACGACAGGAGACTACAGAATTTCACGTGGTCACCAATTGCAGAGGCTTCATTTGTTGAGTGCCTGGTGAAGATCTTGGCGCTTGACTCCTATACATTCCCAGATACAAGATCCTGGAAGCCAACCACGTCTATCTAACGTTTCATATCCTGCAGAATCTTGCCTATTCGGGATGGGAAACCAAGATAAATAATCGCTTCTGACCTCTGTTCCTATAGATTTCACCAGTCCACTACTGCAACTGGGTTAATATCCCCTTCATACCTCAAAATCCACTGTTTTAATGAAGCGTGGATTAATATAAGATAGACATCAATATCATGCCCATTACCACCCCTAGAAAACACAACTGCAGAAATGACCTGCATGTTTTCTGAGCTGGGGTTGAACGGGTTCAGTGAATCAGAGGCCACTCACTGAGCAGTGTGGGGACACGGCAACTTTAATAACTGCTCTGTAATTAAGAACTTGCACTTACTGTGTGTACAGATGGAAGTGGATATCGGATCATTTGAACAAGTAATTTGGACTCATATGTGAAAAAAAGGGGACAAATGAAGGCTAGGTGACCTTAATATTGATGTTTAATACTGGCTATTCAGTGCTTCATTTTACAGTCTTGATAGTATTTCTTGAAGAATGGTATTTTTTAACATAGAAGACTACAAGTGGACTCACTTGCTTTTCCACGAGGCCTGGTGAGATTTTTGATTTTTCAGAACTTTATAATACCAATAAATTTTGAAGATAACTAAGAGTAGGGTACTGATACTGAAGTTGGTGATACTTTGTCTTAAGGCGTTTTTTTGTGCCCCAGAGATATACAAAATATGAACAAGCAAATATTTTCATGAGTTGAATTTTTAAAGAAGCAAAAGAACTTGGTAAGAACTTCCCAAAATAACTCTTCCCATACATTATACAAAAGGAAAAAAAAAAAACAAAAAAACAAAAAAAAACCCCTCAAGTTTAGCAAAAATTTCTGGAAACAAGATTGAAAATATTTCGCATCAACAGCATTGCCTGTAATATCAGTTAAATATAACGGTGTATAAAAACCTAATCTATTTCTACAAATATAACCTGTGTAAAACATCATCTTGCACAATGCATTACAGTCGAACCATAGAGGAAGTGTCATTTTTAAGCAACATTTAAGCAACAAGAACATTTAGCAGACACAAATGCTAGACTTGTCCAAGGATCACATCTTTAACTATGAATCCAACTTAAATATAATTTTAGCTTAGAAACTGGTTGCAAGATTTACTTGTGAAATGCCAGAAAACTTATCCAATGCATAGTGTTGTAAATTGCTAAGGACTGGCTGCACCTTTCATATAAAACCAGAGATTTAATCCCCTTGGAGTAAAACTTAGTCTTAAAAATGTCATCATGCTTGGTCCTTCCAGCATGCTTTCTCATTTATTATTATTCCTTGATTCTTACGTACACATGCTCAGCTAGCAACAAAATATTCTTAGTACTATAAACTAGATGAGTATAGAAAGAGGCAGAATCTTCAATTCCCAAGGGTACCAGCTACTTCTATTTTTATTCAAAATCATTTCATGTAGACTTTTTTTTTTTCATTTTGTATTGTTCATTACTGCTTCCCCAGTCAAATTCACTCACTTTAAATCTTCATAATCATTTAACGGTGTGTGCCACTTCAATCCCAAAAAAGAAAAAAAATTTAGTTGTGTAGCAGAGATTAAAGGCTTTTGACATGCTCACTGTTAACAGGAAGTAGCGAAAAATACATTTCTTCATCAAATCATTTTCACAAAGTCTCATATAGTTCATCAGAAATGGCCATTAGTGTTATTTCAAAGACGTTCCTGTGGTTTCTGCTAACTACTTATTACACAACCATCATTTTATAATATAAACCAATGACTTGGTGATAAAGTACACCAGTTGGAAACATAAACAGATGCATTATGGATAACTTAAGTACTGCTTTCTCTTCTACAAAATTCGTTCTATGTCACTTAAAAGGAAAAATCAAAGGAACCTTATGTTTAATAATATTTAGATATTCAAGATATGCCCAAACTAAGCATTTACAGTATTCTGTGTTGCAGAATACTGAACTTTGGATTCGAAAATTAAATGAGATGGAAAATGCTTATGATCCCTTGATAAGCATAGCTAGGAATAAATTGGCATGCGTGAGGAGAAAGAAAAGCCAAAAACAGCAAGAGTTGTGCTGCGCAGGGCTTTTGTAATGACTTTGCGGCCCTATTTCCCAGACTGTATTTCCAGTTTTTGAAAATCAGACAGGCAAAGAAGTACAGTAAAACCATCTTGAAAAATCAAAATTTTCTGCGAAACTATTTATATGTTTTTATAACTATATTGTGGTAAATGCAGACTTAGTCCTAAAATGTATGTGCAAGCATGCAACATTGACTGCAGGATGGCACCATTGTCTCTAGCAGTGACTTCAATGAAAATAATACTCCAGTTTTGCAGCAGAGTTTGTGTGTTTATTGGTTGCCTTTTTGCTGAGATGAATGATCTCCAATCCATGTTCTTTCAGTTCAGGTCTTCACTACCATATTTTAAAATAAGAAACTCAAAAAAAATTTGTCTTTCACTCATGTAGAAAGAAATGAGTTGATAAATTTAACCAAAGAAAGTGTATTAAAGTGTTAAAATCAATTAACAGAAGTTAAGTTGAAGATTTGGCATGCAGCTATGAAAGACCCATATCGTAAGCAGCAACAGCAGAAGGTGCTGATCCCACCTCAGAACATTAGGAGTAGTGCCCTCCAAAGGCAAGCCACTCCTTTACCCCAGCACTATAGTCTTCAGAAAAGACACTCAGAGGTAGAAGGAGCTTCAAATGTTGCCCTATTCGTTCATGTGGTTACAGATTTCCAACTAGCTAGCAGCTACGTGCTAAACTGTTCTCAGAAGGGAATTTCAACACACCAGCTCCTTTTTAAAAAGGAAAAAAACTAGAAAGCAGCAGAGTAATTTCCAATTCTCCAAGCAATCCTCAGCAGCCGTCTTAGGAATTGTCCTCTTATGAACAGCCCCAAGAACAGCAAAGGTTTCCTTAGGCAAGGTTTTCAACACTGTATCCTGCATCATCCTTATATCCAAGATGGCCTTTGCTATCTTGCTGGGTGGACTACAATATGGATTGTTCGGCAAAAGAGTAGGGGTTACAGGTATTACTCTGCACAGCAGCTAGTGACAAGAAGGTTTCCACCGGGGACTGCTGTGGGACATGTTCTATTTAATGCCTTAATTGAGGATACTGTGAGAGAGTAGGAATTCGTCAAGTCCACCTATGGTACCAAACTGGGAGAATCTGCTGACACCACCCAGATGAGAGGTGCTATCCAGAAGGACCTAAACTGCCTAGTGGGATGGCCCAACCAAACTTGAAAAAATGTGAAGTGCTACACAAAGGACAGAAGAATCTTGAGCTGGAGAATTACTGTATGGGGACCAGCTTCCTTGGAAAGGAGAGAATTGATGGACACAAAGATGGAAACAAGCCGCCTGGCCACAGGCCCTAGGACCTAGCAAGGTGTACCAGCTTGGTGTTCAGGGCCGTATTAATGTTTGTCAATCAACTGTGGTAGCAGTTACTCCTTACTAAGAATTTCTTGGACCACATCTGGAATATTGTGTTCAGTTTGTGGGAATGCCCACAAACTGTATAGGAAGGATCAATAAAGTAGCCAATAAAGTCCATAGGAATCACTATTAAGAGAGGGAGCAACTACTGTAATAAGAACTTGTACACCCTTGATTGAACAAACAGTACAATAAGTAATACTTTATAGACTTCTATGATGTCCCAGAGTTGCACAGTTAACACAAACACAAGTGAAGAAAACCCTCTGCTAATCTGGTATCAATATGTAATGCATCTCATAATAAACCAGGCAAATTTTCTTTCAACATGATTGCAACACATGACAAACTCCACATTGGTATTGCATGGAACCCTGGTGGAGCTTTCAGTCCTTCATAAAGAAACAAGATCACAATCATGGAATCCAATAATGGTTTTTTTTTGTTTTTTTCTTCTGTGATTTAATTTATTATTTTTTTTTTCATCAGACAGGTTTGAGGAAGATTTTTCCTTGTGAGAAAATAAAACTCTTTTTTGAAGGAAAGTTTTGAAAATATTTCAGGTAGCTCCAGTGGATAAATAATAATAGCAAGACTAGCATCACCAGTTGACTTCAAACATCATATAATTCTATTTCTTCCAATGTGCTCTGGTTGAAAGTGCCAGAGGAAAAATATCAAGGAAACCTGGGGACCCAAGCTGTACTGCCATGCCTGTCTTTCTTCTTATATTATTTTCTTCTTAAATATTTTTTCTTGTGTAAATTTTAGCTAATATCTTAAACAAAAGGAAAAAGCTAACAAGCAATTAGCCATACATCAAGCATTAGGCAGCCTCTTGCACTACATCTTAAGACACACCACTGTGAAGGGAAGTGTCTGACTTGATACAGGGTGATGAAGCAGTAAGGAGAGCAAGAAGCTTCAGTGAATACAGAAAATCTGATGCCAAGCACTGACAGAACATGAGAGTGTGCAGCATATAATGTACCTGGTTAATTTTAAAATCAAAGAAAAGAAGAAAAAAATAATAATTTTAAGCTCTTATGGTAACTGCTTAATGAAGGGCGACAAGAGTCTACGTGATGGGGTCATGTTGTATCAAGAACAAACAGTGCCCTCTGTGGTTTAACAGAAAATGTGTTGGTTTCTTCTGCATTGTGTTTTTAAACACAGAAGCTGAGAGCACCCAAAATTGCCCTATTTAGTATAATCACTTAGCCTGATGAAAATCTTCAGTCTTTCTACCATGCTTACCTCAGGAATGCAGATTACAAGTAGCAAACAGAAAGTAATCCACAAATAGCTTTAGAATCCTGCTTGAAAAATTGGCCTGTGAGCTATGTAGGTCTAAAAGCCAAGTGAGTACATTATGATCCAAAAAAGTGAACGATTTTTTTAAATGATTTATGTAAACTAGGAAAGAAAAACTCACTTTAAAACAAACTAGAGTGTGTATTGTTGATACGATCACATTTTAGAATACACTAAGTGTTCCAAATGGCCCTCAGTTCAATTTTGGGAAGTAAACAAAGCTCGGCTTTCAATGAGATTTAGGTTTTAAAACACAAGAAATTAGGTATATGTTAATTCAAACATTCATTAAATCCAGACTGCCATGAGTTATATTCCATGGGCTAAAGTGATTGCTAATGCAGATAACAGTCATGCTTATGCAATCTGTTACAGATAATATGTTAAGTGAAATACTTTGCACAAACTTTAAAATAAAGGAACTTTCCAGTTAACAAAAGGGACAAAATTAAGGCACCATTTAAAACACACATTTTGTTCTATATTTGAAATCAGAGCGTACGTCCATGTTTTATACACAGACACAGGCTTGAACACATACACATTATTTTAATAGATGCCAGATGTGAAGTGCATTTGACACCCAGTTTACTTTGGGGGATGCAAACGTTGCATTCACGCAGCGCAAAGCAGAAGCAGCATCCACTAAGGAGCACAGCCCTCCCAGCATGGCGGCAATGTGGCCCCAGCACTGGGGTGGTACAGCTTCTTACAGAGGAGCAGTGCCCATGGGGCCATGGCCTCGGGGCGCCTGGAAGCAGCTAAGGGAGGAGGAAGCAGCTAAGATCAGTTCCTGTCCCATGTGAGCAGATGCTTCTCCAGCAGCTGGGAGGTGGACACAGCCCATGGAACGGCGCTGAAAGGAGCATTTCAGCCACACCTTCAGGAAGGGGGTATCGAGAAACTGAAGGGGTTGCTGCTCCATTCCCACCTCACTTGCTTCTCCCCAGCTCCAGCTGCTCTTGGTCTCTCCCATCCAAAGCTCAGAGAATAGGACAATGGGACCTCTGTAGGCAGACAGTGGGGTGACTGAGATCCAAAATAGGACCAAACCATGTGGGTGTCTCCAGTGTGTGAGGTGCTATGATTTTTGCTACTATGAATGCCTAGAAAAGTCTTCTTTAAAGGTAGTTTATAGTAACTCATGTTCACACTCCTATGAGGTCCTGACCATGCACTAAGACAGCTGCGGGCACTGCTAAGCTGGAAGACACTGGCTGGCAGTCAAAGTCACCATAGTCCATAATGGTGGTGAGAGCAGGCATAGGAGTGGTCCAGGGGGACTGGGGACATCCACAGCCCCCTGGGGATGCAGGACCTCATTGCACTGAGTGCCCATCCATGCTCAGTGTCACAGTGACATAGCGGATGCCCCTTCCAAAATTTTGTTACACAATGTCTAATCTGCTCTTGTGAAGAAACAGGTAAAAACCACAGTTGTATGCAGCTCAGTTTCAGTGGTTCACCACCAGTAACATCACTGTATTATTCTCACAGGCACCAGGACCAGATTTGCCAGAGCAGCTGTAGGAATAGTGAGGCAGGTTTACTATGCTATAAAGCCATTACCATACTTCATTGATGGTTGTTTGTAAAAGACTCTGAAGATGTAAAGGGTAATATAAGCACTGAGTGATATTATTAGTGTTTCAAAAGCTACTTTGGCTTTTAGGCTTGATACATTTGCAGCATGCAAAAAGCCATATACCAATTCTTTGTCCTGCAGTTGGAAAGCCATCAGTGGACAGAGAGTGAAAAATGAGCTCACAATTATCTATCAAAACACATTAATTTAGCACACTCGTATTTATAAAGTATTATAGTGTAAAGTATAAAGTTGTTGCTTGGGTGCATATAGGAAGATTAAGAAATTAAACATTCATTTTCCCATCCTGGGTGTCACTTTTGTTATGATATCTAGGTGTAGAGTGCTTTTCTGGCTGGGCCTCCCTATAAACTCTGCAATGCAGAGCACAGCACAGATGTCTAAATAATCTCCAAAGGCAGTTTCGCTTTGCTGATTACTGTTGATGTCAGTGCACTTATGTGGGACCTCCTGCTCTATTTTCCAAGCACCTCTTTATGCACTAGCATGAAGCTTTGGCATACTGATGGTGTGGCACCTGGACGCATTGCCTAGTTTCCAAGAAATGCAGCCCGACACCCACCCTAACTGTAAGATAGGACACACTAGCAGATGCACCTCTGGCCCTAAGCTGATGGCCAGGGTAGGGGGTGAGAAGCCACAGGAGTCAGAAGAGAGCACGAGAGGGCTCCAGCAGGACGGTGGTGGGAAATAGGATGCACTTACCCATCCCATAGCACAACCTCAGACAAATAGTGCTTTTGGCGGAGACACAGTGTTCTAGCAAAATGCTTACTTTGCCTAAGATGGCCTTTAAAGACCAGGAAAAATATTTTTAAATGACTGGTAGATCACTGCTTGTAGTTTAGTAACAAGGTGCTGGTTCTGGGCAACCTGATCAAGTGTCTGATTTAGTTGTTAGTAATCCTGCCCACAGCAGGGGGGTTGGATCTAGATGATTTTTGAGGTCCTATTCAATCCAAGCCATTCTATGATTCTATGATCCTATGATTCTGCAGTCAAGTAGTTTCAGCATCTCCCAATGGGCAACAGGTAATGACAACATTCATAAGAAAAAAAATCATAATCATCATTAAATAAAGCAGTAGAAATAGAAGTGGGCAAGTGGACACTGAGTCAAAACAAAAAACATTAACAAATGTATAATTTTTAAAATATATATTGAAAGAACACTTTGAACTGTTGTCACAGGGTCTCGTGGGAGCTGTGGGCAAATTGCTTCCTGTCCTCACTTTCATTTGTGGCTGCATTTCTTGGCAAGACCTCATCTCCTGGGGTGCCAAAACGACTCCCAGGATGCACTGCACTGAGAATTTGTTTCTGTGAAAGATACAGGGGAGGAAAGCAAGGCTGACTAGCAGAAAGCCAAAAGATTCTTAAATTACTGTTTCTTGTTTACGAAGTGATCAAAGGAGAAACAAAAAAAAGTCACAAAACTTCTCAGGTATAGAAATATATAATCAACGTATTTTGAATGACTTGGATGACATTTGAACACCCTATAGCAAATGGAAGAAAGGAGACACCATTAACAAATCTATTATTTATCGGATTAGATTATATGTTGTTGAAGCCTCAGGCATCCTAGTGAAAAACCATCCCTTGGTTCTCTTTAAGCCCCAGGCTCCCATTTTTCTCTCATTAATATCTAAATAGATGTCCCTACCAGCCAATTCCTCCACTCTCACACACATGCTCAGAGTGTAGCAGGTGGCACAGCTGGCTTCTCAGAGATGCCAAAGCTGTGAAATGGTAAATTCAGGTGCTCTTTAGCTCACTCTCTTATATAGAAGCATATGCCCATCTACAGGTGTGGAGAGCCACTTCATGTATAAAAAAAAAATCAAGTAAGAGCACATGGAAAGACCTGTTAATTCATCTGCTCCATCTTGGTGACAGCATAGGATGCTTCTGCAGTAGAGCTTCTTCTGGCTGTTGATGTTTGGCTGAAAATTTTTACTTCTTGCTGCATTCCTGTATAGATTATGAACTGTCATGCACAAGTACTGCATTGAATTTTCTTGAAGACTGCAAAAGACTTAAGCTAGAAAATCACCTGCAGCAAGAGAGGTAGAAAGCAGTTCTTCAGAGCAGCACTCAATTGCCTTCATCACCAAACCTTCCTTCCTCTTCCTGCAGTCAGCTGTAGCCTTTACCCTATAGCTACTAATTTATGCAGCCAGAAGTTGGTGCCCTACAGCCCAGATCCACCTTCCTTGAAAAACCCCAGTCCATATCAGGAACTCAACATACTGTGCCCTGAATGCTGTATAGTTCCAAGGGAAACAATAGATATCTACAGGTTGACCTCTTTTTTATAGATTCAAGGGAAGTAAATTATTCCTAGTACATCCAAGTTTTTGTGTGACTGATTTTTCACCATTAGGTGCAGTTCTTTCTTCTTGGGTGAGAAATTAGGACAGGGAGAAGGCAGACGGATTTACTCCTAACCTGGAGTTTTAAGTGAGAGTAAAAGATAAGTAACATGATATCAATAGCCTCATTGGTTACCATCTAGGAATGGTAACCAGTGACTTCAGTGCCAGCACTCTGCCTCTTGATGTGAAGGTATAACAAAAGAGAGGAAGAATCAGATGTACCCATTCCACCATGATTGCACTAAATGCAATCCAGCAGGCACTGTACTAGCGCACACACACTTTACAGAAATTTTTTTCTTGATGGCAGAGGATGAGCAAAATGTGGAAAGCACAGGCCCATTATGAAGCTTCACAGCATACTCTGGTAGTCACCAGCACTCAGTATAACCTCATTTGACCCAGCACCTTCCATTCAGTCTCTTTTTAGCTCAAAACAGGTATATTCTTTACTTATTCATTTTCCTTCACTTTTTATCCCTAAATTCTTCCCTGTCAGTTCTAGCCTCCCATACAGCACTATAAACTCAAATATTCTTCCACTAGATTTATACATTTATTTCGCTGTTGGGGATTGTTATGGTATTCTGCTTTGATCTTTGCAATAAAATAACACATAAAATTTCACTGCAATAATTATTTGAATGAGGCCACACCTTCTCAAAAGAAAAACAAACTCATTTTAAAGTGATCACTTATGGAAAAGTCCCAGAAGTGTGTTGTGCGGCTGAAATGATTAACAACCCTCAAAATATTTGATCTCAATAGTCTCAATATTCAGACTACAGCTCCAAGGTCTCTGAGTGTGTTACATTTTGTGAGAGCCATTCCATACTACTGCTCAACCTCTTAGCATTCATTAACTGCAGAGCCTCTGCGCAACATAACCACCAATGTTATGTGGTAAAAGTAGCTTAAAGCTTTACCTCCCCTTAAATTCTAACTTGTCCTTTGATTAAAATAGTCAGCTTGATCCCTCTGAGTATTTCACCAGGGGATATGTTTTCTAATCTTTCTCTCATTCTGATCTTCCTCTGATGACCTATGATGTGTTTTGTACGCTGAAAAATCTGATCAGTTTATTTAGTAGAATACCTTGTCTGATGACACCTTTTGGAGAGCTCCTTCTGACAAGTCAGAGCTACTTATCTCCTAAGGAAGACTCATTTTCTGTTTTTTTTTTGAGTTGTTTGTTTTCTGTTTTTTTTCCTTCTAGAAGTGTGGTGTTGCCCTTAGCAGTACGTTGAGTCAGAAGACCCATCATCAGTAACCACCTATACGTACTCCTGACTGTCTGCCAGTTGCAAACCTCTTCAGCAAAGATTTCTTTTCAGATCTTACGTTAGAAAAACTCAAAAGAAAATAATAATAATAATAATAATAACAATAATAATTTTGAGAAAAAAAAAGATCTATAAGATGACCATAAAAATAGAGATTTTCAGCAATGATTATCTGTTTATTATGACATTATGGTACCTAATCCAGCTAGGGAGAACACCCTGTTCTTGATTAAAATGCTGCATGGTACTAAATCAAACATTTTACAAGTTTTGTTTTTCAACCAACTTGGAAGGCTATTTAAAAGAAAAAAAATCTGCTTAGTTTCTTTTTTTTTTTTCCCTTAAAAAGCTATGTTTTGTAGATTAGTTATATTAATTTACTTCATTCTTTATTAATTGAGCCTTTCATCAACAATTCCATTTTTTTCAAACTAGTGTAGGTGTACCTGGCTTTAAATTACCTAGGTTGCAATATTACTCCTTTTAGTGTAGTGTAACCTTGATTTTCACTCTGTCCTCTAAAACTTTGCACTGCTCCAGGACTTACTGAAAAATACCTTTAGTCATCTAAAGAGCTCTTTGGTCAGCTCTTATGAACTTCTCAGATGCAAACAATCTAGATTTCAGACTGCCTGATTTTCAGTTGTCTAGTTTCAGTGGCTGCTGTTTAACAGCCTCTGGGTGACTGCTGGGCTAAGGAGTATTTCAGTATCAGGATCAGCATGTAATGTGACTAATTCTTGTGACTTTTTTTCAAAATACATAACAGAAGTATTTACTTAACACTTTTATTACTTCTCCATTATAACTAACACTTCTTCAATTTCTTTTCTCAGTGGCTAATATACTTTTTGTTCCTAGCTTCCAAACTTCATTCTTATTGCCTTTAGTAGTTTCAGACATTGATTTTTTGTTTCTATTATCAAGCTTTTGGATTTCTTATTTCTTACTTAAAATCAAACTTATTATTTTAAAGCAGTATATGTGTTTTAGAGTTTTTTTCTGCCTAAATGGAATAATCTAGTTATAACACATGGCATGTATTTCCATAATTATTTATTTTCTGTTCACTAAGATTAAGGTTGATGTACCACACAGTTAAACAAGATGCTAAATCTTTTAAAATCCAGTAAGTCTTGAAATGTCTGCAGTATTTTAATGGTGACAGAATGACGCAGCCATCTTGTCAACCAAACTGAATGTTCAAGCAATTTATAGCTTTTTTTGTTGTTCCAACACATATTATCAGCATGCATTACAGAAACACACTATTGTGATTTTGTGATTTCATTTCAAAACTCATGTTTTCTCTCAGAATGCTGTTTAATACCATTTTCATAACATCATGTTAACGGCCCCAGAAACACAGGGCTGTAGGAAGCATACCCAAACTCTTCCCTGTGCGCAACCACATCACATAATACCTTGTCAGGCTTAGATTTTTTACTTCTGTTGCTGTCAGACATTTCCTTACAACAGTCAAATGCTATGAATGGATTTTCTTTAAGTCCTCTCCAGGCTTCAGCATCCCTTTTCTGATGTCGATCATCAGAGCTAGTCAGCACTACTCTTCCAAATACAAACGTACAATGGCAAGCAGCACAAAGAAACTCTTTTCTCAAAGTTTATACAGATGCTTAAACACATCACCCATCCATCCATCCATCCATCCATCCATCCATCCATCCATCCATCCACCCATCCCTTCTCTGCTTTCAGAAACACCAAGATCAGCTCCAAACAACAGTGATCAGCAAGGAGCTCCCATCTGTTGGGACAATATCCTATTAGATGTCAGCATCTGGCTGAGGGACATTTCATGTTGTAAACCAAGGCATCCATGCATTGGAGAAAATGCCAACTGCTGGAGCCAAAGGGGCTGGGTCATCATGATCTGCTTCCTGCTTTATTTTCTCCACTTCACTTTGACTCCCCCAAAAGCAGACTGCAAACTTGAGAGAAGAGAGGAAGGGAGAGGATGTCCAGTGACTCAGAGAGAGATAACGACCCATTTTACATAGCCTACTGTTCCCTTTCCCTTCTTGACTCTTCCTAAATAGGTTGTGTTCAGAGACTTTTGCATTCCAGGCATGTGAGTCCCATGGGCAGCATCCAGTGATGCAGTGCAAGGCAGACAGATTTACTGTCAGGTTCAGAGCATTGCTCCATGGACAACTAAATACTTATTCTTCTCATATCTCTTTTTGCCTTGGTTAATTTTAGCTTAATATCTTGATTGGACTGAAAATGAGCATGCATTTGTTCCCACTTCTGCCATGGTAATCAGGTAGATCAGCTGCCCTGCTCCTTGCAAGGAGAGATGCCCCAAACCTGGAGCCATCCCTGACCCCAGTCCCTCCGTGTCCCAATTTACCACACCACCCACAGGCTGGGGGCAGCTTCCACAGGAATAAACTGACTGACATCACCCTAGCATCCCAATCCCAAGCTGGGATGCCTTAGTAGCATTTCCTACCTGATCTGCTTGGCTGCTTTGTGTTCAGATCCAGTTAGCTGAATGACTTCCCAGTTTTGAAAAACGTGGCTAATAATGGGAAAATAGATGTTTTCTGTACACGGGCATGACCCCAAATGTCACATTCTACGCAGGTGACTCTTTTCTCATTGAACTTTAAAAGCTTGCTGACATGCTTCTGAAAACTGCTCCAAGAAAAGGATTTTTAACAGACAGCATTCATTCCGCCCAGCTCCATGCTGCATATTCATACTGGCACACTGTGCTCTGTGCCATTCCTCATCTACACTTCCAGGCACAAATAAGAGGGGTTACTAAGAAATGCTCTTTCACTTAATCTCAGAGACTTAAGGGTTCCTGTCAGGGAACACAGCTACCAATATCATGAAGTCATTTTAAAGTGATAAATAGATAAATAAATAACGCACATATCCCAGGGATGATTTTCACTTTGGCTACAATTTTAATCAGGATAATAACACCCAAGAGCAGCATGGCAGTGCTTTTCCTTTCATTTTGTGCCATGTTCAAGTGATGTTGTTTCACATCTTTAATAGTCCTGTCAGCATTCATCAGCAAATCAAGACAGCCTCCAGAATACTGCCATAAAAACACAGTGAATTTTTAATTAGAACAGGACAGCCTTTAGCACACCAAATACATGTTAAATTGATATTTCTCACTGCAAGCTCAAGATTACCCAGTTTCAGCTGTTTCCAAATGAAGCAAATCAAGCTTAATGTGAGCTCAGCTGAACAAATGTATTTTCTTAAGTTTACAGCAGCTTTTAACATTTAATGCCGTGTCTTT
>NW_024884253.1:21461475-21541475 GCF_019232065.1 Centrocercus urophasianus
CCCCCCCCTTTTTTTTTTTAAGATGATGTTATAGTAGGAAAATGTTACACTTGCCTATTTGAGATTTACAGATGACCTTTTTTACTGGACAAAAGTTCTGTGGAACATGGGACAGAATATAAATCCCACTCTCTGCTTCATCAAAAGCTGATAAATATGTGAGGAAGATTAAGAGTGTAGCTTAATGAGCCAGTATGTTTTCCATTACAGTTGTAACTCTTTGCCAAAAAGTATTCATTCCACATTCATTTCATTCATTTTGTTTTGAAAAATAACGAGCCCTTCATGAAGCCACATAGGTTTTCTGGATGCATCACTTTTCAGGACGTTGGTGGTTTGTGGTGTTGTTGATGTGGATCAAAAGGAGTCATACTCATTTGTTGCTTTTACTGCAATCTTAAGTACCACGAGCTCCTGGATCATTTGTAATTAGTATCTGGGAAATATTAAACCATACTCAGGATTCACATTCAATCCCATTTTACAGTAATGAAAACCACAGGAAAAATGTGATGTTTGTTACTCCTATGTTAGTTTTCTATTAATTATGTGGAACACGTGTCATTTTTCCATTTAGCATGTCAGAAGGTGTGACCTCAGGAAAAAGAAACACTTTCAAAGGCTAGCTTAAAACCATGGAAGAGGGGAATCTATTTTGGTGACAGCATACATATACTCCTCATCTGCACAGCTACCACAGTACCTAGTTGGATTCCCTGAAATCAGACGATGTGCAAATGTTCCTTGTCCTGAAAAGTAAGAAGGACTGGTGGGGACTATGGCCCACCTACAGAAGGAAGTGTCGTCAGGCACTTTTAACACGGCAGTCTCACCTCCTGGGCACAGGGCTTCACCTGTGCAGCATAATGAATGGAGGAGTCAGGCATATTGCTCCTCAACCTGTATTAACAGAGACTCACTAGAGAAATTTTGCTGCTGGACTCAACTATATTTTCCACAATAACTCATGTGTGACTTGTGTTACCCACTTAAGGAGATGCCTATTGTTGTAATATGTACTTTATCCTAGCAAGAAGTAGGAAAAGCACAACAGTAGAAAGGAAAAAACAGTTAGAAAACCTAGTTGGTTGACTGCAGGATAGAAACAGAATCATTGAATCATTTGAGTTGAAAGGAACATTCAAAGGTTCATAGAATCATTAAGGTCCAATGAGATCACCTTGTCCAACTGTCAAACCTTCCCCACACTGCCCACTGACCATGTCCTTCAGTGCCACACCTACACACTTCTTGAACACTTTCAGGGATGATGACTCCACCACTTCCCTGGGCAGCCTGTGCCAATGCATCAACACTCTTTCTGAAAAGAGATTTTTCCTAATACCCAGTCTGAACCTCCCTCTGAACCAAAGGGTGAGTTAAGGCCATTCCCTCTCATCTTATCTCCATTACCTGAGAGAAGAGGCCAACGTTCACCTCCCCTTCAGGACTCCCATCTTGGTGTCATCTGCATACTTAATGAGGGTGCACTCAATGCCTTCATCCAAGTAACCAATAAAGATATTAAACAGAGCCATCCCAAATACTGACCCCTGAGGAACACCACTTGTGACTGGTCACCAGCTGGATTTAACTCCATTTACCACCATTTTCTGGGCCCAGCCATCCAGCCAGTTCTTTATCTAGCAAGAGTGTATCTGTCCAAGCCATTGGCTGCCAGCTTCTCCAGAATAATACTGTGGTACTCATTTGCCATCTACTCCAATTCCCCTGTAATGAGCAGGGACACCTACATCTAGATAGGGTTGCTCAGAGCCCTGTTCAGCCTGACCTTGAATGTCTGCAGGGATCACCTCCTTGGGCAGCCAGTATTCCGGTGTCCATCTGGATGCCACATCTCTGTGACTCATTTTGAGCTTGACCTGAGGGTCTTAGAAATAATGTAAGGGAGTTATGTTCTATAGAAAGGGATTAACTATGGGCAGGGAGACCACTACACTGCCCATCAGAGAACTGGTGGCAGAGCAAAGGCTGTACTATTTTCACTGCCATGCTGGGAGTATAGAGCTGAAGACATCAGAGAATACACAATCCCTGCTTACTTCTCATATCTCTGAGCCACGCAATGCCGGAGAGGTCTGAAGAAGAGCAGGGAAGTTGCTTCAGGGTCATTCAAGCAAACCACATGTTCTGCCTCCTCCAGAGTTTGATCCCCCTCTTGGTGAGGGGATCACTTGTGCCAGCCCTTCTGGCTGCAAATCACTCTGTATGTATTTTTCCTTGATCTCTCAGGAAACCTGCAGGACTCGCAGGCTATTCAACCAGCTTATACCACATGGGAAATGATGCACTCTGGTGGGATGATGAGACAAAATCTCCATCCGAGCATATCTCAGGTGTCTTATTATTGGTTTTGAGCTTAGTCCTAAATGGTTTTGTTTTGTTTTGTTTTTTCCCCCCAAATAAACGTATTCATCACAGTTAAGACATTCCATCTCAATCATTTTGCTCAGTGCTCAACCCAAAACATGTAGAAAGTGAAATACCTCTAAGTAAGTCAATCATCAAAGCTGAATTAAATAAGCACAAACCTTCACTTAAGTTTTAAATGGCAATTGAAGTTCTGAACCTGAAATTTCACATGTAAATTATGACTTCACTTTCAGAATTTATGTTGGCCAAATTTCTGTAGTGAATCCATCAAATGCAATAGTCTGTGGGAAGCTTACTTCCGAGAAACAATTTCCTACAGTGAGAAGCAGAGAATAAGTAGAATGATGAATGTATCCTTACACGTATGACTGTTTAACAGAAACAAGCAGGCATCATGATAATGTAAAATTTAGAAGAAATGGGACAATGTCTGCATTTTACCATTTTCCAACTGTTTCAGCTCCATGCTAAGGCTCAGATCTGAAAGATGCTGAGTGTCCCCAGTTTGGCAAACACCAAAGGGCAAAATTTACTTCAAGTCTACAAAGAGGCCTTCAAATCTAATGTAAAAACAAACAGATTAAAAAGCATTGGTTCAAAAAATACACTCCATCATCATTTATTTCCAGGTGGCACTTGAGCTGCTGTCTTTGTCCCTGTCATCACCTAGCTGAGGGAATTTATGCTCCAATTTTCTTCCCCCTGTAAAAAGTTGTTAAGAATTGGGATATGCAATCTTCTAGGGAAAGATCTGAACTTTCTTCTATTGTTCTATTCTGGGTCAGGCTCAGAGATCTGAAGTAGCATTTGCTACTGCTTGTTTGGGTACTTTATTCTTGCTGTCCCAACCACATCAGAGGCAAGGTCACTGCACAGCACAAGAAGTGTGTCTGTTAAATATTTATTAGGAAAAACATAAAGCCATGGAAATCAAAATGAGAGACTACTTGAACAATTACTTTTCAAGGCTATTATATGATGGTCTTCATGCTGCTGAGCAATTCCTAAGTTGATAGTATGTTTTTAGTAGGTGCAAGCAGTTCTTTCAATAGCTCCCAAGCCCATGCAAGATACAATCAAAGGCAATTTTAAATATTAAGAAAGAAATCTGTGGGAGAATGCTATTTATGCTTGAGGAATATTGTGTATAATCCACAATATTGTTTGGAAAAAGCAAAATACGAAGTCATTAACACTTTCTGCTCCTTTTCTGTTAGGACAAGAGGTAATGGCCTTAAGTTGCACCAGGGGAGGTTGAAGTTGGATATTAGGAAAACTGTCTTCTCAGAAAGAGTGGTAATGCATGGGTTGCTCATGGAGGTGGTGGAGTCACCATCCCTGGAGGTGTTCAAGAACCTCATGGATACAGCACTGAGTGACATGGCTAGTGGGCATAGTGGTGACGGATCAGAGGCTGGACTGGACGACCTGAATGGCCTTCTGCAACCTCAATGATTCTATGATTCTATGACTTGATTGTTTCATCTGTTCAGAAATAAAAGGCCTCAACATCAGCCCCTGCTTCAGCAAAGAGTTGTTGGAGAGGAAACATTCCCATCCTGGCCTAGGAAAAGGCTAAATCTTGTTGCTGGAGGAATCAACTAAGTGATAGGGCACAAGGCTCCAGGTTCCATTTCCAGAAAGTGCCCAAATCACTGTGACCTTATCTAAAAGTAGACCAGTGCCTTCCCTTCTAAAAATTGAATAAAGATTTCCCAGTGGGAATGCCTCAAAGAGAAACTGCTAAGGAGAAACATGTAAGAAACACTATTGGAAATCCATTAGTGCAAGAAAGGATTTGTTTTCAAAGTCAAAATAATTCAGCTAAAGCAGTAATATGCAGCAGAGCAGAGCTCACATAAACATTTCACAAGTGGGTGGCAAGGAGCAAAGAACCAGAGAGGAATAAATAAATTACTCCTCTCTGCTAAATAAATCATGTAAATTGTAAGCTTTCTGGGGCAGATACTCTAGATACTTTCTTTTCTGTATATATTTGTACAGTGTGTCGCAAGACAGACCCCCAGATTCTTTGAGGGGGCCTCTGGAGCCCGCAGGAATACAAATGGAAAATTGGATGAAAATCAGTCAATGCTGAGGTAGACCTGGCCCCATTCCGAGGGGATGGCAGGGCCATGCAGCCATGTCCACATCACTTCTCTGCAGATGTGGCCTTGCTCCTGCACCGCCCTGCACTGAGAAAGTTGGGACAGCTCCAGGCTGTAAGCACCCCGAAGGCTGGCCTGAGCCCCCACCTGTCACCATACATTTGCCATCGCCTGTGGAATTTTCTTCCATACCTCTCCCCTTAGGGAAGAAATCAGAAGTGTTTTCTAGAAGCAGTCCCCAGAGAAAAAAGACCCAAGCAAGCGTCCCATGGTGACTTTAAGTACATGCAGCACTTGTGTTATGTTTGGGTAGACATATCTCAGCACAGCTTCAAAGAAGTGGCACAAAGCTCCTTGAGACAGGGAGGAGGAAATGTTCCTTTTGGAAACCCTAGATTGATTATTTTGTACATAGGCTCCCCCAAAAATTACACTGGGTAATCCATGTGTGCTTAACCTTTGGGCTCTCAACTAATTAATTAAAGTTACACATAGTACACTCAGTGTTAGTGAGGTAATATTTCATCATGTTTAAAGTAGTGAAGGTTTTGGCACAGTGTAGTCTTTTCTTAGTCCAGATTGGAATAACAGGGGTTATATAAATGCAAATTACACAATTTGACAGCTGTGTAACATCAGCATGTTATGACTGAAAGAACGAAATCCCAAGACCCTCACTGACCGGTGAAATCAGACTCCCATTGAACTCTGCCTGCACAGGGCCTGCAGAAGATCGTCCAGGTTGGACCTCCTCACTCTCCTGAGCAGCACATTTTATCGCACTGCTCCACTCACATGTGGGCTTTCAGTGCTTGCTCCTCCTTCTCCTGCGCATCGCCAGCTATTGTGGATTTTCTTCCTTCTCACACCAACTGTATCTTCTTGCCTTTTCTCTACCCTTTCCATTTTGCCATCTTTCTTCTGAATGTTCCTTTATTTACTTCCAAGTCCTTTTCCCACTCTTCAGAATGCTTTGAAGTATTTCATTGTATTTTATTTGTTGTACCTATGTGGCTTCTTGAGTAATTCTGATGTCTTCTCCTGTTCCTCTGGACATTGTCCTTCCAGCACATTCCCATCTCAGTAAGGATTCATCCATCAATTTCTCTTCAGTTTCTGTTCACAGTAGGAATCACCTTGGTTTGGTCTGGCCATCCACAGGTGACACCCCACCACCACCTCTCTACAACTGCCTGAAAGAAAACTAGCAAGGTGGGGGTTCATTGTCTTTTCTAGGTAACAGCAATAGGATGAGAAGAAATAGCCTTAAGTTGTGTCAGGGTTGGTTTCTGGTAAAGTGGTAAAGCATTGAAACAGGTTGCTCAGGGAGGTGTTGGAGTCACCATCCCTGGAGGTGTTCAAGAAACATGGAGATGTGGCACTGAGTGACATGGTCTGGAGCTGTCACAAATATGGACAGACAGATATGGGTTAGCCAGGTGATTTTATTGGTCTTTCCAACCTTAATGAACCTATAATTCACCTTCTTTTCTTTGCCACAGCTTTTTGGAGTATCGCTTGTCTCAGTGACCTCCAGATCCCACAGATGTTGCGGCAAATGCCCAAGCCAAGAAGGCTGAAACCTGTAATGTTAGCTTACTTACTCTCCTGTCCAGTCTGCTCATCCTGCCATGTCAAGAGACTATCCCAGGCACATGTGATTGACATGTGAGATGAGATTTGTCTTTCCCCCAGGACATACCTAATATATTTATTTTTTTTTTCCTACCTCAAAAGCATCATTTTTAAACAAATGCTAATGAAAATGACTGAAACATTTACACAGAACAAACACAAAATGTAAGCATGACCTAGACTATTTTTTCCATCAGACACTAGCGGATTCTCTCTAAACTTGTATAATTCATAGCCCCTTACCCCAATATTTAGATATATAAATCCACAGGGATAAAGGCTTGAGGCAATGTGTAATTTTCAATTGCATTATAACGATCTGAAATCATAGTACCACAGCATTTCTTCCATAGAGGCAAAGCACTGCGTAAGAGGCACCACAGAGTAGGAAAAGCCCAAGGAAATACAAGCTCATGGCTTTGTAGACAGTGGCTACACCATCAAAACAATCTGATTGTTGTAGTGTTGTTTCACACAAAGGGCAGGCGTGTGATAATCTGGAGGGATGGGCCATATCCACACTGCTCTCCTGAGGCCCCTCTGGGGACCATCCAATCTCTGGCTTCTGCCTGTGTCCAAACTTCTGAGCTTAGTGTCTTCCTGTTCTCAATGCACATCAACATCAGAGTTTGGACACAAAAGGAGTTGCATCACTTTTCTCTGTCTCATCCCTATAGGGATCTCTCTCAGCTCCATTCCCCTCACCAAGGAAGGTCTCAAGCCAGCAGTGCTGAAAGGCAGCAGTCAGGTTGTAAGGGATGCCCATGGGGACAGCTCATACTCCCTGGTTCACCACCAAATTTTATTCCACACTCTGTTCATTGTTTCACCCTCAGCAGAGGAAGGGGCACATAGTGTCAGAGGGAGGGACAGATCTTCATATGAAACACACAGTAAATGGGTTCACATGGGACATGGAAGGAATCAAGAATGATGAAGTTCTGCCAAAAACTAAGGAGCATCTGACTTTATCATTGAAAACATCTCTGAGGATGTATTCCAAAATAAATACAGAAATACTCTTATTTCCTAGAGTTTTCAGAGATAAAAGACGTTACTGACCCTGGTGTCATGCAGTTTATAGCACAAGATCCAGAAAAAATTTATAAAAATTTGCAACTTTTGCCTTCATAGCAGATAAATTATCCCCACTTGCAGATGAGGAACAGAAGGTAAGTGAGTTGCACAGAGCTAGAAATTAACACTGCTCTTTTGATTTCCAGGACTGTGGTTTAAAACATAATCCTTCCTTTTTCTCCACCAGCACTACAGCTTCCTCCTCTTTCAAGTCTCAGCACAGTGGTTATCACAATTTTACACTAATTTTAACTAATTTTCTGCATCACTGCTCTGCATTTAATTACTTCAAAATGCATCTCTGAATCGTTTAATATACTGTAACTGCTTTTGTGTGCTAAATAGAAGCATCGAGTGGTCTGGCAAAGCTCAGCACTAAATAAATAGACCTTGAGGGAAAAATCTGAAGGAGGTAGGGAGATATTTCTTTTCCCCAAAAAAGCTGTGGCTAACCTTATCCATGCTTCCCAAGTCTGCAAAAAAAGCTCCATAGAGAGGAACTGAGAAAATAACTGCAAAAAACCAATTTGACTAATGCAGCCTTCTTTCCAGCCTCCATAATATTCAAAAGGAGATCTTTGATTTCTTAATGTACTAATTATTTATGCTTATTCAATCACCAAAAAAAAAAAAAAAAATCAAAACAGACTGACTAGAAAGGAAAGGGAAAATGAAATAGGAAAGAAAGATACACCTGGCAATGTCATTTCCTAAAATGCTTGTTATAAAACAAGGAGAATTAATGAACACAAAGTCTCAGCAGAAATTCAGTAACAAGGTAATAGCAGAGTGCAGAATAATATAATCAAGATGCAGACTTGCTCTGCCCTGCTCTTTGCAGGAGATACAGTTGGTTTGAAGCATGGACCTCTAGACAGGATGAAACCACGGATCCATAAGGATATTAGTCACTAATGAGGCAAAAAAAAGTAAATTTTAAAAATTTTCTTAACAGGAAATTCTACATCCTTTCTGTGGATTTTAAAAAATGAAAAAAAAGTGAAAAAGTGATAGAAAAAAAAAAGCACTTAAATGTTTGATAAATTTGAGAAAAACATTCTGTGAAAGTTATGTTTTACAGGGACAGTGTTAGGTGGTATGTAGAATGATAGGAAAAACCAACTGCTAGCAGCATTTTTTAATCATAGGACAGAATTTATGGCAGTTCACACATCAAAAGGAGCCAGCTGAAACATCTGAAGACGCTTACTCATTAAGTCATTGTGGAAACTTCAGTTGATGAACACTTTACCCCATATTGGCAGTGGGTGTCTGGGTGCCACTGAGCTTGGGCAAGTTTGTCCCGGGAACGGGTCTCTCCAGTAGGGGACCTTCAGTACTCCAAAGGGCATCAAGGATGGATTGGGTGCCCATCAGGTATCCATAAGGAGATTCATCTCATCGACATGAAGCACGCGTTAGGAAGGATGATCCACCTTCTAGATGCATTAGGTTAGAGAGCAAAGGCTAAATGAAGAAACCACTCAAAGGCAGCCCTCCCACAGGAGGCAAAGTGCCTTAGCATCAAGGGTGTGGGACATGTCCCAGCAAACACACAAACTTACAGGTTGGCCACAGCAGTCATGTGCTCTGGCACACCTGAGAAATAGAGATACAGTCACATTTTTCTGAGGTACTTTGAGTCCCATATTTCCCAGGGTTATTTACTCAAAAGCCCTTCTGTTGAACTGCAACAAAAGCTACAGCCTACTCCTTTTTTGTTGTTGTTGTTGATGGTTTTTTTAACATTATTCAACCCGTTCCACCAAAATCCCACACTTTCCCTGGACATTGCTTATATGGTACAGAAGGGGAATTTTTAAATCACATGTATTGCGAACAGAATATAACTTAATGCAGAATATACTTTAATCACTTCCTGAAGTCTGTGATTGTGGTAGAACATACCTCTAGTGGCATGCAAATCTGGATGTTATTATTATAACCTGAGGTGTGATTGAATCTGATTTGTAAATTAATTCATTTTTGAAAATATGAAGTCATACAAAATTGGCTCATATTAGTTCAAGTTTTTATCTGGCACAATAAATAAATCCCAGTTCTCCTCAGAGACGAACAGGGAGAAGAGGAGAGTACTGTAGAAAAAAATTTGTGAGCAAAAAATGTGCAGTAATTGTTACTAGCTGTACTTTCTTGTCTTTCAATTAATTTACAGAGAAAAGAACAAACAAAACTCTAGGTGAAACATTCCTGAATTTGTATATTTTGCATTTTTAAATAACTACAAACATGACTTACTTGTACTGCTCTATATTCTAGAGGCTCAGAGAAAAGATTGCTTCTGTGCATGTTATTATGTTATTATTTAGTGTTCTATACAGGTAAAATTTGCTTCTCTGTTTTCTGCTCTGTCAAGACTGAAAACGATAGCCACTGACTTTCATTTTTCAATGTCTTCCAGTCAAAAAAAAAAAAAAAAAAAAAAACATATACCCATGAAGCAAGGAAGCTCTGTCATATTCAAGGACTAAGATTTGGAAGTCAACTCCAAATTCAGTTCCAAATCAGGACTTCCTACAAACTACAGCTTTTCTGTGTAAGTGTAATTCAATTAACATTGATCAACTACAAGAAACTGATATGGATACATTCATAAGTAATAAAGAAGAAAAAAAATGTGTTTTTTTTAATTATAGCAGCGTAAGAAAAGAAGAGATGGTTGACTGCTCTGTTGTACAATTGTACGTACATGGTGGTTTCTGCAAGGTTTCATTTTCTTTTTCCATTAGATCTAGGAGAATCACAGTGACTTTCCCCAATTAACATAACTGATAGGATGATTTCATTTCTTCCTTCTTTGGAGTGGATTAACTGTTGCCATCTGCTTACTAAGTACTTTTGAGGAAAAACTCTTCTAATTCCCATCATTCTGCAATGGTTCTGCAGTTTCTTGCCATTTTTGAATGCAGTCACTGAAAAGATAGAGCTAAAATTAGGGGGAAATGGCTCTGTATTATCATTACTTGTTATCTACAATCTGTCTCTTTTTGAACCTGTCCTGCAGCAGGCTAACTATCTTGCAAACTTTTTCCTTTCTACTCCTATTTCTGAAGACCAGAAACACAGCACAGATCATATAATGCCATTAGGTTCTTTTTTATTGAGGTCTGGAACTGTTTGATTAAACTTCATTCTCCAAAAGGTCTTGGTATTAACCTTCCAGGAAATGTAGAGCTTGGTGTTTTGCTCGGTAGCTCAATATTTTTCTAGGATTGCTTAAATATTTGTCCGATTTCTCTGCTGTTTTGGTCTGTTGTTAATTTGCATCTAGTACTTTGCTCTGAAGTTAGAGTATATTAACTCTAGAGTATATTAACTCTAAATGTTCTATGCTTTTACCAAGTGAAAGATCTTAGATACTGACCAAACAGTTGCACAAACACTTTTTTCTGATCAAGTTTTGTACATTTCAAGGTTTCAAATCATCTCTTCATCCTTTTACATATTCCAGTACAAAAGTGCAGTGCTTCAGTCTTGTAGATAGAATCATAGAATCATAGAGTAGTTCAGGTTGGAAAAGACCTTAAAGATCATTGAGTCCAACCACAGCCTGACTGTACTACCCTAACTCTAACAGCCCTCTGCTAAATCACGTCCCTGAGCACAACATCCAAATGGATTTGAAACACATCCAGGGATGCCAACTCAACCACCTCCCTGGGGAGCCTATTCCCGTGCTTAAAAACCCCTTCTGTAAAGAAATTTTTCCTGATATTCAACTTAAACCTCCCCTGGCACAACTTGAGCCCATTTCCCCTTGTCCTGTCACCTGTCACCAGTGAGAAGAGACCAGCCCTGCTCTCAGTGCAATCACTTTTCAGGTACTCGAAGACAGCAATAAAGTCTTCCCTCAGCCTCCTTTTCCCCAGACTGAACAGCCCCAGTTCCTTCAGTCTCTTCTCGTAGGCCATATTCTCCAAGCCCTTCACAAGCCTTGTTGGCTTCTTTGGACCTGCTCCAGCACCTCAATGTCCTTTCTGTACTGAGGCCCCAAAACTGAACACAGTACTCGAGGTGAGGCCTCACCAATGCTGAGTATAGAGGCAGGATGACTTCCCTAGTCCTGCACACCACACCATTCCTGATACAAAGGATGCTGCTGGCCTTCTTGGCTACCTGGGTACACTGCTGGCTCATATTCAGTTAACTATCTAGCTACACCAATGTCCCTTTCTGTCAGGCAGCTTTCCAAGCCATTCCTCATCAAGCCTGTAGGGTTGCCTGGGGTTGTTGTGACAAAAATGCAGGATTTGACACTTGGCCCTATTGAAACTCATAGTTAGCCTTGGCCCATCAATCCAGTCTATCCAGGTCCCTCCAGTGCCCTTCTCCCCTCAGGCAGATCAACATTCTCTCCCAACTTGGTGTTGTCTGCAAACTTACTGAGGGTGCACTCAATCCCCCCATCCAGATCATCAATAAAGATGTTGAATAGGACTGGTCCCAGTACTGAGCCCTGGAGGACACCACCTGTGACTGGCTGCCAACTGGATTTAACTCCACTGACCACAACCCCTTGGACCTGGCCATCCAGCCAGAGTTTCATCCAGTGGAGCATGAGCTCATCCAAACCATGGGCAGCCAGTTTCTCTGCAAGAATGTTGTGGTGGACAGTGTAAAAGGCTTTACTGAAGTCCAGGTAGACCACACCAACAGCCTTACCTTCATCCACTAAGCAGGTCACCTTGTCATAGAATGAAGTCAGATTTGTCAAACAGGATCTACCATTTGTAAATCCATGCTGTCTGGGCCTGATCCCCTGACTGACCTTTAATTGGCCCATGATGGCTCCCGAGATTATCTGTTCCACAACCTTCCTGGCACCAAGGTGAGACTGATAGGTCTATAGCTACCAGGATCATCTTTCCGGCATCACATTTGAGAGGGGAAATCATTTCACTTGTACTGACTTTGTACACATCAACTTCTTCTCTTATAGTAACACACTGGAAGGTAATTCTCTGTCACAGGTCTAGCATGACTCCTAAATCTTCACATTTTTAAGCAGCAGACAAATTAATGTTGCATTGTTTTACACTGAAATATCATGCAGCACTCTGAAAGTTATATAAGAACTTAAATATTACAATGAAGATAACGCACTAGGATATGCAAGTCTGTTCCAATAAATGTATAATCTTGTCACATCTCTATCACTGTAATTCTTGAGCACTTGCCAAGAGCATACTAAGCAATGGGATTACTGTTTTTTTGGGTGTTTCATTCACTCTTTCACCTGCTTCCTGAGGTTGGAGAGCTGACTGCGCAGTACTGGATTTTCCTTTTGCTAGGTTTCTCATTCAGATGTACTTTTTATAAATGCTTCATCTGCTCTACATGTACTCAGGGAGAACAAAGATGGGCAACATGCCTCCTACATATGGTGTGGAAAGTGCTGAAGCTTGAGATGCTCGCTATTCCCATAGGATTCCACTCCACAGCCTCCAACTGGCTGCCCAGAAACTCCTGGCTGCACTACAAGGCTAGATCTTGTCTGTGGAGCTGTCTGAAGACTACTGCTAGCTGGATGTTAGCTGGATGCTAGCATCTGTTTGAGAATATTGAGCAACATCGGGCAACAGTTGGGGTGAAAATGTCAACTCACATTCATAGACACTTCAATAGGAGTGTGAAAAGTTAAGAACTCCAACTGCAGTGTGGGAAAAAGATTAATTTTCTGCTGATTCCCATGCAAAATATCTTTAATGACCACTTGAGGTTCAGTTTTTTAGTTCTATATCATGTGTAAAACAGGATCTCTCTTTCTGAAAAGTAGACAAAACGTTCTGTGCTAAATCACAAGAATCCCAACTGCTGAATCAAAAGTATTGCTCAGAAACACCTGTTTATTCAAAATACCATATAACTGAATATAGAACCTGGGAAAATAATTACAGATGGGGAAAAAAAAAAAAAAGAAAAAAAAAAGCTTGGATATTTTTAAAAATAAAACACAGATGAACTAAAGTTGCTTCTCATTGCTCTCTGGTTTCCAAGGAAAATCTAAGTATTTTCTACTACAAGATACATTGCTACCTCATAAATCCGCAGGTAGAGCTTTTTTAGCTGATGCCTGTAAATGACACCCCCAGTATCATCTGTCGTTCCTTCTCCAGCAGTCTCCCTTTCTGTTGAATATTCCAGCCTCTGGAAGTCTCAGTGGACTAATATAAAGTACCCAATTTTTAAAAGCCCCAAGGCCCCTTTAAATAAAACACTTTCCCTAGCTGAAGAGTAACACCAGAAACTTTTATTTTACCCCAGGTCTCTCTCCATATGACACCTATAAACAATAAATCAAAGCACCAGCATCAGCTTTTTAACATCCACCAGCATTCATTTCTAACTAATTAAAAAATTTCTTTTCAACTTCCTTGAATAAATATGAAATAGATGCCCAAGAATATGATGGGCTGGCATAGGTTGCATTTGGTATCACTGTAAAATGAAGTTCATAATGTTAATCAAGTTACCAGCATTTTAGAAGTTGGGAAACTTTCTGTCCCAGATGGCTTAACAGGTGACTCCTATAAATTACACAGTACATTACAACGGCATCCGCTAGCCTTGTTAGAAGAAGGAGTAAGTCAGCATTTCCATTATAAACCCCTATTTTCAGAGTTTATTAGATAGCCATAAAAACATTCTCCAACCTGAATTTGGCACACTACGTTTTCACCTTATGAACAAACTTTCTGTGTTACAGAGAGCATATCATATGCAAGTCACATTTCACATTAGATCAAAATTTTCAAAGCTAATTAAAAACAAAACCTCTGAAATTTTTAGAATTCTTCTTACCGTCCCTGTGTTGCTACCAAGGATATTAAGTTTAACAAGGTTTTGTTCCACTATGGCCTATAATTTCTTGCTAACTGATCCTGAAGGCAGGTTATTGAATTTGCAACATGATAATTCCTTTCACAACAATGCACCAGAACATTATAAAGGGAATCTTACACCAACTTCTGACAGAATGGCATCTTGAGATTTTGTGGGGAAAAAAGAAAACAATATGAATGAAAATATAGTCTTTGAAGAACATGGTTAGTTCACCTAAATTTGGGCAAACTCCTGGAAAAAGATCTCATGTTAAAATGGTGGCATAATTTAAGAAACCATTTGATGCTCAGCAAATATGTGGAATTCAGCATTAACAAAAAACAAGGAAAGAATGACTTCACATACACCAAGAATATTATTTAGCATGCATAACAGAAACAACAGAAAAGTATCAGTGAAATAGTTACAGGTAAACAATACCAAAAAGATTTAACGTGGAAATGAAAGGGAAGTTCCAAGCACCACTACATTTCATATATTTCTAATTCTAATCTACACATACTGACATACTGCTGCACATCAACCTTAATCCCAAGCAGCCCAAAAGTAGTTGCTCAGGCATAGAAATGGGATTTGGGGAATGACACACAGTGCTTGTTTCAATATTAATAAGTATAATATTAATATAAAATATTAAAACAATTTTAATAAGTATCCCTTTCCAAAACTTGAAGCAGACAGCGTAAATTCTTCAGTGTAAATTCTGTGCAACCTGAAGGATGCCTGCCTTCAAATGTTTCTTTGCTTAACACAAGCTCCATGTCTATAGGTCATCAGCACAGAAACTAGATGATTTTAAAGGTCCCTTCCAACCCAAACCATTTTATGATTCTGTGATTCTATGATATCCTGTATCTTCCTCTCACCCAACTGCAAAGCCAGTTGAAGCCTTTGCTGGCCTTTGGGGACCCTTTGGTTTATACTTTGGGTTCATCTCAGTCTCATACAGGGAGATACAGAGATTCAGAACTTGACAAGCACTTCTCATTGCCATAATTGCTTGCAGGAGTACAAGGCAGTACTGTGGCAGTTTTAGCTGATCATGCAGTAAGACCCTACTAATTCACTTAGTAAGATTTATTAAATATATTGTAAGATGAAACAAAACTGAATTACAAAGTGATAAACCTGAAGCATGGATAAGAAGTGTCATGTCCGTAGTTCTCCTGGTCAGAAGTCCATGCATAAAAGATGAGAAACCCCTTTAATATATTAATTGCTTCATCAGCTCATACCTTGCTCGTGCTCAATCGTGAGCTTTTTTCTTGGGATTTTTCTTCCAAATTGCATAATTGTTAACATCTAATCTACTGCATTTAGTTGTCTTTGACAGAACATTAAATGGAACTGGTTTCTGTTTATATTTTGGCTTCTTATCTGAGAAATGCTACTTCAGTGATGCTTCTTGTCTTCACTGCTGCCTTCCTTTGCCTTAGTTTTATGTTCTCTAACACCTACCAGTGTGCAGCATCCCATATGCAGACTGAATGTATATCTCTCCATAGTAATATGGGGAAAAGGGAATGCGGTACCTAACTATCTACTGATAGTGGACATATGCTCAAAACAGTTTTATTTCAGACATATTTCAGCATAGCAAAATCGCTGTCTTCTTACAAGCAGTCTGGGAATGGCAAATCCAGGTCAAGTTTAACCAAGGAACTATTTCGAGTTCTTGATTGCCCAGAAAACTGCACTCTGTCAAAAGATCCATAGACAAAGGAAACTTCTTCCATGTGATTTCCAAACTTCTGTTTGCCTTTGCTTTCTTCACTTTAATACAGAAACAGGAGATGATACGTAAACTTCAGAGTGAGAAGAGCCTTGACAGTCTCAGTGGACAGAAGAATGTTTGTTTAATATCTTTCACATTTAGAAAGAGCTATATTCCCCTTGAGATTACTCCTTTGATTTGGTTTTATCTAGGAGATGTGAGAAGGATAATTATAAGGATATACTTGTCTGTGGCAACTCACTACTAGATCTATACTTGTCACCCTTGATCCACACTATTTTTCACTGCTATTTTTGTTGACACTATGTAGGTGATGATAAGTCTTCTAGCTGTACTGATTTCCTGTGGAAGACAATATAATGGGTTAAATAGACGACATGACTGATATAGCTTGGATTTTATGCTGTGCATTTTTTTCATGCAGGTTTATCTCATAGCTAATGTAGGGATATATGCTTTGGTTGTTGCGTTGATTATACCTCACTCCTGCTACCAAATACTTTTGACTTCTAATAGTTTTCCCATCATAGTTTCCAGAGGAGTTAGAACAGCCTTACAACTGGCCTATCATGTTAAATTGCTTCAAACTTGGAAAAAATAAAGGTCCCACATACAATTATGCGCTGTAAGCACACTGTAAACAGGATTGAGCCCATTCAGAGGTCATCTTGTTTTCCCTATGATGGGTCAGCGTTCTCTAAGGGTTGCAGAGAAGAGATGGCAA
Source organism: Centrocercus urophasianus (assembly GCF_019232065.1). Classification (NCBI taxonomy): domain Eukaryota; kingdom Metazoa; phylum Chordata; class Aves; order Galliformes; family Phasianidae; genus Centrocercus; species Centrocercus urophasianus. The sequence continues at coordinate 21,478,013 of NW_024884253.1, forward strand.
ATTTATCAAAGATATGACATGGTTTTACACCCTAAGATATTTGACTTATCTCTAAAGGAAAGCTTAGTGAAAACAGTGGGTGATTCACAAGCAATGGGCTGTACTATCACTGGAGACACTGGGAAACAACATGGATGGTTTTGCTCTTGAGACTCTGAATCCAGAGAGAGGTCTCTTTCATCCAGTTTGCAGAAAAATCTTCTTAAAAAACACTAAACTTTAAAAGAAATCAAGATTTTTATAACTTACAGCAGCAATCAGTCCTAGCTTTGAATACCATCTCAGCACATATGTATAAATACATACATGCATATAAGTGTGTGAATGCAACTTGTATGACTGAGAGCAAAATACTTGAAGAACAAAATTAATAGAGAACATCTAACTCTTCTTACAAAAACAGACAAATGTGAATAAAGGCAGTTAAAAGACAACTGAACCAAAGTAATTAAACTAACGTCTTGCAAATATTTCCCATATTATTCACTTGTTTACTGTGATTCCTAGCCTACTTTTCAACAACTGTGCTTACCCTGCTTGTTCTGTCCATCAGTTTACCCTAATTGCATTTGGCAGACAGTAGACATCGTAGAGGACATTGACATCTATTTGCTGAAAATCAGAAATGTCTGATGGAAAACGCAAAGAGAACTCAGCTGTTGTTCAATCTGTTTGGCAGCAGCTGGTCAGTCTACAGACATGTGCTCTTTAGAGAATGAATATGTGTGTGTGCCTGCATTAGACATTGTGCACAGTGTCCAACAGCAAAACATGAAGGAGCTGAGAGTGCTGTGGAAGGAAATAAAACCAGAGGGAGAACTGACTGTGCTGTGGCAGGGGTGGCTGACAGTGTGGGTAACATTCAGAAACAGAGGTTACTGCATTGAGCTAAGGATGTGAGAGATGGGACAGCAAACACAGAGAAAATCACTGTTCAAGGAACTTCTATTTCAGCAGAAAAACACCAAGTTCCTTCCCCCAGTGCTCACAACCCTCCTCCTCTCAGCATGGAAGGAGCAGCTTCCACACCTGCTTCCCCAGGAAAACATTTTGTTTGAGAGCTGCCAGAAGTCTCGGATGCTGCTTGCACCAGGAGAGAGAGCACTTGGCAGCCCTCACTCAGCTCAGATATCTCAGACTGAGATATGTCTGGGTTACACCAGCTCCTGGGACTCAATCCGAAAAGTCACTCCCACACTTGAGCTTCTTCCACAGCGGTGGAGAGCATTGCCTCCAAGCCACTGGCCTGGCCCCTCCAAAATATCCCTTCATTTAATTGGTCTTGGCAAAGGAATGATCGCAAATAAATCCATTGATATTGAAACTTAATGCACAGCATCTTTAATGTGTTGAACCTTAATATGACTGAACTTATTCTCAGGGTACAATGTAAAGCTAGTCAGCGTGCATAAATCCAGAACTTGTAATGAAAATAATGTAGTAAAAAAGACATCTAACCACATACAGGATAGCTGAAATTAATTCATGCTGTCTGTCCAACTACCTGCCAGAGAGGTTGTAATTCAGCTGACAGAGTTCTCAACAGATGTTGTCTGACTGTCAAAAAAATAAAATGTCTGGGTTCATTTCCAATATAGAAATGGAATGGAAATAAATATGAAATATTTTGCCATCTGTTACACTGCTGAGTCACTAGAGAATATCATCCGCAAATGTGCATACTTGCAGATTAATTGGTCTATAGCTGTCTGGCAAAAATAAATAAATGCTCCACGGCAGTGATTTGACCACATTACAGGAGATAAATGGAGGCTGCTCTAAGGAGGAACAGTAAGCCCAAGCATCAGGAGAGAGCTACAAGAAACCCTCAAAGACATTGCACCATCTTAATCCACATTAATTAATAAACAGATTTTTCTAATGAGTCTCACAAGAGCCTGTGGATATTACATCTTCCACCAAGCCACTTACTGCCGTGCTTGGAGGGAGTTCCACGTGGTGCATGGTGGGGTGGGCTTGGGAGCAGAGAAGGGAGGATAAATTTCTCCTCAAAGAGAAAGAGGAACTCATTGGGGTGAGCCTTTGCGTTTATGTGCTGTTTGAACACAAGCCCATAGTGGGACTCACATGAGGTTCCATGCAGTATGATATCTCTAGCAGCTTTAGGTTAGTACATCTGCAAAGGCACCCAGAGAGGCACTGAGCAAATGCATCATCTCATGGTCCACAAATGGGTTTATTTACCAACATCATTAAATTATGTAAAGCCAGTTCCATTCATTTCTCTGTCTTTGAGGATGAACCATATGCCTGAGCATAAAGCTGGATTCATCAACATGGCGGCTTTCTGGTGCCACAGAGATGTCCTTTTTAGAGACCAATCCAGACTCACTAAAGTGTAATTCAGTCCCATCCATTCCTGTCTACAACACTGTAAAAGCTAACATGAGATTCATAGAATCACAGAATCATTATGATTGGAAAAGACCTAGGAGGTCATCTAGTCCAACTGTCAATCCAGCACTGCTTTGCCCACCGAGATCCTTCTGCACACAGTATGCTTACACACAGCACCATGGGAGCACTATCAGGGCACAGATACTTTCCCTCTGTTCACTTTCTATGCAGTCAAATCCAAAAGATCTGAAAGCCAACAATATGTTGTAAGTATCCCCTCAATAGTGTCCAAAGCAGGATCAACACCTCAGCCTAAGTCAAACCAATTATGACATTGAAAAACAGAAAGAAGATACGCTGTAAGGTTCAATGATCCTACCAGATGGTGGGTTTAAATCTAGCTCAGCTTTTTTCCCTCCACTGAACAGGAGTTAAAAGAGAAGTAGATAGAGAACCTGCAAAATAATCAAGCTTTCTATCCCTCCGCGAAACACTAGAAATTGGCTTCACTTTCTATATGGATAGGAACAGGAACAGGTGACCTCAGCAAAAAGGAGTAATCCTGGGAGGAATTTGGCTTTATTTTCACCAAAATTTGAGGTGGTTTTCTTATTGTTTTAGAAATATTATTTCTTTTACATCTGAGTATCTCTGGCAGTAAAAATCCAGGTGTATGATGTTTCGTAGAACATCTTGCTAAGCCTTGGGTTCTCCACCTCCACCCCAGTGCCATCTCCCAGGGAGCTCACCCCCAGCAATGCTCCTTGCCATCTCCTGCAGATCTTCAGCAGCACTGAACAAGACAGGCTGGTGAGACAATGCTGGCAGCACAAAATTCAGCAAACATGGTAGCCTCTTGGCTCATACACGGACATAGGAGTTCAGCGCATCAACTTTTCTTGCATGGTGATGAATTCAATGATAATGACACCAATGGCAGCATAAGTGGAAGATTCAAACTGCTTCAAATTTCCCTTGTTCCTGACTTGTGATGCTCTCAGTACAGAAAGGCTCATCAGAGACATTTGATGATGGTGAAGCCACTTATGCAGGAACCATGCTAATGTTGCTATAGCTGGGCAAGCTCTGCTGTGTGCCCTCCTGTCCTGTGGCAGAGCTCAAAGCTGCTCTTCTTCTTCTCTGCTAGTTGATAATTTCCCTCACTGGGGAAGGCTTTGCCTCCCAGATATTGCAGCCAGAGTTCCAAGTTTCTGAAGCACTCAGATGACACTCAGGGTCAGCATCAGGTGCCATCTCAGAACGAGGCAAAGCTCCCTGAATAGTTTTAGGAGAAATAATGGATGCTTTAAGACACTGGCTTAGCATGAAAGATGCCAGAGCACCAAGAGATCAAACCCTTTGAAATCACATGAGACCAGTCATGAAGTACTTGGCCATACTCTGCTCTACATGAGGCACTCTTTTCAAGTCTGTAATTAGGTACTAGGTTGGTAATTAGGCCAAGGTCACAGCTGTGCTACTGAGATTGAAATCAATTCCCACAGCCAAAAATATCTCATGTTCAATATTTACTTACAGAAGAGCAGCAGAACAGACCTTCTAGAACCCCCCCCTTCCTTTTTTGTGATGTTTTTGACATGATTTTTTTTTTTAATTGCTGTCTAATTGCTAAGTATGGCACCTATCATCCATTAAAGAAGAAGCCAGAGAGACCAAAAGAGCCAGGACTACTAACTCACTCCTGGACAACATTAGGGTTAAGGTCAGATAAATGCAAGTGGGAGAAGTACATATCTCCACTCAACTCCATCAAAAATTAATGCATTCTTATCCTTCTGACAGCAATTAATTGCTCACTGGTATATATCAGAAATACAGTACAAGAACTCCTCTAAGACTTCGAACATCTTCAGTTTACTTTGAAATCAAAGAGGGATATCAGTGCCAAATGAGCCTCTCATCTGAGCTCATGCCTTTACTTTAGATAAAAAGTCTACAAATACTCATTGCTTATAGAGCCAAAAATTTAAAAGCACTTCACCTCTCTGAAATCCAGCAATGTACAGAATGGTCAGGGACTTAAAATAATTCAAATTCACATTATACAATTTTTGAAGCTTTTTGGAATTACAACGTTGTATTTGGATGAGGTGAACTTACTAAAAAGTTGTTCAGTTGTAATTAACACCAGAAAATAATGTAAAAACAAAAAGAAAAAGAAAAAAAGAAAAAGGAAAAATGAAAAAAGAGGATAAGAAAAAGAAAAAAAGAAAAAAGAAAAGCCTTGAATTGCTTGGGAATTCAGAAGAGAAGGCTCATTCAGATTAAATCAAGTACACCATGTGAGTCTTCTTTTCCTGACTTTCATGATTTATATGTTTGATTCCTCTTGGAATTGAAGCAAACCTTTATTTCCCCTGGTCACGACCGTACTGTTCAATAGTAGGAACTCCACATTTGATCTAGCAAACTACTTTTGCCTTTTGGCATAGGACTAACGTTGCGCCTCTTTCATTCCCTGCATTCCTCTTATTTTGAAGACTTAATAGATCAGGATTTCAGTTACATTAAGGTGAACATTATTGCTTTTTCTCCTTAACATCTTTAAACAGAAAGTTTCTCCATACTTTAAAGAGCACTTCTTCAAGGGTTCAGTCACAGCTCTTGCCTCTCCTCCTTGAAGGTCCTAAGCTCTTCTCCATCTTAGTGTTCCACATGGAGGTCACCTCTCCCAGTTCTGAACCTTCATTACTGATCTTCCTGCACTTTTTGTTAAGGCAAGGTTGCACTTAGACAAATATTTTCCCCAAAATTTAATCCACTTTGGCATCAGGGAGCTATCTAAGAGAGCTATTTACATATTTTTTCTCCTTAAATTGCATAGATCAAGGCAACATCCATGTTCTTGGGAAGCAGACACGTCTTTTCCCACCAACCCACTCCCCAGAACACACCAGTGAAGCTCCCTGACAGTTTACAAGATGTCCTGTGGAAACCTCCTCACACCTCTGAGTCTACAGTTGACATGTCCAAGAAAAGCTGCCCCACTCAGAGTTTCTCAACAGCTAACTCACTGAATAGACGTTGCGAAGGTAAGCAAGAACAATAGAGATTTGCTTGTGGGTTTAGCTAGAATTTTTTAGACAATAAAATTAGTAGTTATTGTATCTACCCGCTCCTTTCCATTTTTCATATTTTCCAGACATGCTGCACTCTTGCTGACTTCCATTCATGGAATTTCATTTGCAGCACCCATACATGCATACAATTCACTTGTCTTGAGGGTAATATTAAATATTTCTGTTTGTGATATGAGTGATGAGTGATATTCTCTTATTTTGAGAAAGGGAAACGTCTGAATTTCTTTTCTAACACCAGCTTCTATACATACACCCTCTTCTTACACTGTCCCTAGAGCATCCACTGCAGCCATGAATGGATATTGAACCTGTGGTCAAATTCAGTATGGTTATTCTTATATTTCTGACTCTTTACTCCAGATATACTTCTGGGAATGGATGCAGCAGCTTTCCAAATGTTTCCAGCCAGGTGCCTGTGCATTGTTTCTGCCAGTTAGAAAGGGTCAGCTTGACTCACACTAACCTGGTACAGGCATTAGGAACAATGAAGCCTTAAAGAAGTGCAGTGATTCACCAAGAGCGAGATGCAGCGCCATAAGTGGTACCAAGCAATTTGCTGGAGTTAGAGGTTTTCTGATGAGGTCTGACCTGGTACAGTGATGGAGACAGACCTCTTTTAATCAGGCAGCTTGCACCAATGCTCCATCCAGAGGTCTTCCCGTGATTTCAAATAGGACTTTTAAGGAAGGAGAGTCTTTTGTACTATTGCCACAAGAATAGCCTGCTACTCTGAGCTATGCAGGTGAAATCTCCCCATCATTGATCTCCGGGCCTTCTTTTATATATACATCTAAGAGGAAGAAAGGCCAGAAAAAAAATGAAGGAGGGGAGAAACGGAGTAAATCTGTGCTATTTGTTTTACTGGTGAAATAGTCCCATAGCATCCAGTAGCACAGACTGGCTGTTACTCTGCTGTTCTGACAAGTTGATAATGGCTTTGTATTTCTCTTATTGCCAGCAAAAGTGACTGGAATTCATTGAGAATTGCATGAACAGCCTCGGTGCCTTCATACCAGATTTGGGAATACGTTTAAAAGTGATCTGTGATTTCAGTCCTCCCTTAATTCTATTACAGCCTATCATAATTACTCAAGATTAAATAAATAAAAAGTAAAACACTTGGCAAATTGAGAAAAACTGTGTTTATGTCTAATACTGTGACCTGTAGGGTCACAGTAAAAAGTACTTCTTATAATTAAAATCAACTATTCAACTATTTCAACTACCCATTCAACTACTTTTACCTGACCATGAAGATCTAATTGTGTCAGCATTCACTTATCACAGCACATTAGGGAATAGCAGGACCACTAGGTCTAGTACATTTTTTTTAAAAGCACAAAGAATGCATGCTGAAAACGCAGACGGTAGTTTGGGGAATTGCTTGCAGAGAGATTAAATGCCACATGAACACATAACACTTACTCACATATAGGGACGAAAGTAGAAAATATGGCCATTTCCTTTTTATCTTCTATTATTTCTCAGCATGAAATATGTTTTTAAAGAGACAGGAATGTACTGAAACATTTATTTTAGATTCATGTGGAATTTTAAGTCTTCACATGCTGCACTCTTGCTGACTTCCATTCATTTTTTCTTTTTGTACTGTATGTAACTGGACATAGAACTAGATACTTCTGCCACAAACACACAAAATGCTAATTGAAATGAGAATGGATCTCAGTTAGGACTATTGAACTATGAAATATTCTCCCAAAGGAAGTAATGCAGGGTAAACTTCATCTAAAACTGAAATCTAGACCAAATAAAATACTAGAACATAAAGCAAAGAAAACAATCCCCTACCGCAAAGACAGCATCCAGTCAGCCTGAGAAAGGCCTGTAATTGTTTATGTGACATTTCACATCCTGTAAATTTTGGTGATTCACAGGAAAGCACCTGAAAAATACTAGACTCGCTCACCTGGTCAGTATGGGCAGGCTTACTGACAGGAGCTGGTCTTCAGTGGACAATGCAATTCACTTAATTGACTATTTTTCTGTCACTTGAACTTGGCAGAGAACAGTGTGTGTATATCACAGTAAGAAAGCATTAGACAACAAAAGCCAACACTGCCAAATTCAGTGTGGTGGAACACTTACCCTGCCATCCATCCAATCAATGACCCTCAGCCCCACTTAGCCAGCTCCCCTTCTTGCCATCACGCTCTAAGGTGATCCCCACCACCTCCACTGCTGGTGCACAGGATGGAGAGAGAGGACCACAGCCCACCACTCTAGGAGAAATTCTCCCTGGAGTTACCAAAGGAGAGCACTGGGGATTTCTGCCTGAGGCAGAAACTGGGGTCCAACAGCATTGGGGAATGCCAGATAGGCAACCAACAGAGACAAACCTCAGGGAAAATGCCTCTTGAACTAGACATAACCAGATGACACCAGAGGCTTAAGCAGTGGCTGGCTGACCTGAGCACTGCCTGGGAGGTGAGGACATGGCCATTACCACAATAAGTCTATGCGTTTTGATCTATACTATAAGGATGAGCATTATCAGCAGCAGTGATCAGGGCACAAGCATTCCCCTGGAGATTAATCACTGTTTGGAAAGAGCTGATGGACAGAGGGCCTTAGGGCATTAACCCCAAATGGCCATTAATCCCCCCAAATGCCATCTACCGAGGCCTTTACTACTATTAAAAAATAAAAACCTTAGAAAAGGAGGGGGACAGAAGTGCTGCCTGAAAAATAGAGTATTTTCTTCTTCCTTCAGTATGGTTCAGATCTTTATAATGATTCACATCAATCAACTGCTTTGAGTTACCGAACTTCATTGGGACAGAAACAAACCTCCCTTTTCCTCCTTCCTTTTTGATTAAGAATAAAAATAAATATGGTGGCTAAAAGAAAATGAGAGGGGACAGAGGGACTAAGAGAAGGAAGACACAGAACTGCTTTTTGAGCTGAGGTGTTTTCGTAGTTGAAAGGCCATACCAATTGTGGAAATTCAAAACAAAAAAATGATCTTCATACTAAGTGCAACTGACTCCCAAGATATCTGTATACACGTAAAGTGAAATAATTAGACCTTGGATGAAAAATCTTGACAGTACAAAGAAAGACCATGATCTAATATCAGAACAAAGTTAACAGATGTCATTAAGTGAGACGATTAGCCGATGACGGAAGGTCGCACCCAGTTTACTTTTCACAGTTGACAGATCAAAGTTATTCGTTCAGTTTGAGCAAAGACTGAATACAGTTACCCTAGGAAAATCCTTTCACATAGCATTAAGTCTCTCTCTGTCTTGTGTTTCTTAGATGTAAATTGTCAGAAAAAGTACTAGTGAAAGAGTACAGAGCTAGGGTAACCAGCTCGTGTAGTCCTCAATGGAAATTCCCTTAGTGGTAGGTAAAAATAAATGTGTAATTGTATCCAGCAGCCCTTACACTCGTGTGAATCACATGCCTGAGATGTTATGAGCTAGACCCCACTGCAAGTGACACGGCTGTGAGCCAGGAGAAGCCACTACACCATGTCCTGCACTGGGACTGGGCAGAGCATCCTGTGGGCTCTGGCTGAGTCCCCATCACCCTCCTCCAATTTCTCCCCATGGACCACCACTCACATCCCACCCCAGCCTCAATAATTGCTGTGAACGAAAGAACATTAGGGGACTGGGGGTGTTGCATGATGCAAGAGTAGGGGAAAAACACCCAGGGTTCACTCTCAATCCTGAGCCCTCATGGTCCCCTTGAGTTGGTCTGGATCATCACCAGCCATGAATCACAACCATTGTGCCCCTCTTGCCCAGGTGGGCATCCAGCCCAACAAAGACATGCCACAAATAACAGACAGGACCATTGTAGTACGTTTTTTATTATTGAATTTTTACACGGCCTCTGCTCAGGTTTGGGATAGCTGATGTTAGTGTTGGGTTTTGCTCCTGGTTTTTCTTGTTTGGTCTCCAGAATTGGAAGGAAGGGGAATATTTAAAACACAGATTTTAAACCCGACCTCCTTCATACCTTCTCTACAAAACAAATGTTACTAATTTTGTATTGGATTTCACTTAGGAAGACATTGAATTTATTCATTTGTAATCTTGAAATCTTCAGTGAAAAACATACAGAAGAAATTCTCAACTTCAGTAAATTCACTTTAGTTCAAGTGTGCATCCAGCCCTTGTCCATTTGCTTAGTTACACAATCCAATAGTTTCCCTCAGAGAGCTGCATTTCTGACCATTCAACCCAGAGGCTGAACTGATTTTAAAAGCTATAAGCCTTTGACTCTACTTTGCCAATTTTGTACCACGCTTCCAATAAGGCAAAATGAAGCTACAGCCTCCAAATAATCTACAGAACAAATTTTAAAAATATGCTTGTACCATAATAAAATAAAGGAAAAATAACACATTTATGCTGTAATAAAAATATTCACAAATGCAGTGGAGTAGAGTTTCAACCGGCTGCAGTTCAAATATTCTACAAAACTCTGTGTCAGCTAAAGTTACTGTTTGAATGCAGAGAGTCTAACATTAAGGAATGTTTTAAAATGCAGAAAGATTATGCTGGCCACTGCCCTCTGAAGCTGGGGAATTTGTTCCCTGCCAAACCTGCTGCGGGATGAGAATCAAGACATTCAGACCCTGCCGGGGAAGAATGATTGCTTCATTGTGTGAAGGTCTTTCTGTTACATGCAGCACAATAGCAGGGTTCTTCATTGGAGAAGCACACAGTGGATTATAAAAACTCTTAACTCTGTGGTCATCAGGAATTTTAGCAGTATCAAAGTTAGAGGACCAAAGAAAGTGGTGACTAACAGAGAAAAGAAAGGGAGGGCTTAACCTTTGTCCTGAGGGTGATAAAATAGCATCACATGGCTGAAAATCAGTCTAACTTCAGCCATGTGATGGAGTTGACACAGTCACTTTTGTGAAAGTTTCAGGATGGCATCAGTAGTCAAAAGGTCATATTTGAAAGGACTTTCTAATTATACCATCACAATACTGGCTGGAAGACTATGTAAGGTTTCATTCTGTAGCTACAAGTCTGAGTATATCTTTATCTCTGCATTAATGGCTAAGATGATATTCAAGAGAGCAACAGGCAGACCACAGGAACACACAATTGACACAGTTATTTCTGGCTAAGGGTAACAGCAAATCTTACATCTCATCTCCACTTGTCTCAACTTTTTTTTTACCATACCAGTTACAGTGGTATATATCAAGAATTACAAGTGGACTTAACAGGCAGGAGATAATTGCCAAAGGGGCCACTGAAGACTTGGGCTGAATTGTCTGCTTTACTGTTGCTACTGTTGAATGACTGCAAAAATATGTTTGTGTATCATTTCTCTTTTGAGAGAAGACACTTTGAGAATCTAGTGATTCTCCTTCACTGGTGGACTCTCCTACAACTCCTCTTGAGGTAACTTCATCCTCTTGTAGGCAATATGGCTTTTTCCCCATTCTTCCAACTATGTGCCTCCCACTACATAACCCTCTGAACTGCTTTGGCTCAGATATTTCAACCTGTGTGACCTTCTGTTCATAGAATTATAGAATCATATAATGGCCTGGGTTGAAAAGGACCTCAAAGATCATCTAGTTTCAATTCCCCTGCCATGGGCAGGGTCACCAACCACTAGGACCAGGCTGCTCAGAGCCACATCACAGCCTCACTGTAACCAGAACTCAATTCCAAATTTTCCTTTCGAAGTTTTCCTGCTCTTCCACCTGCACTGGCCACACCAAGAGGTTTTCGTCCACTACATTTTCACTACTTCAGAGACACTGACTCTCTGGAAGTAGATGATAAAGCTGTCATTCACCTTTTTCAAATAACCAGTGAGTTTCATTTTAAACTGACCTCTCACATTTATCACAGTTATTCAGACAGATTTTGAAGTTTTCTCCATGGTTTTGTGATCATATTCCTCCGCACTGAGTGATGCAACATCAGTTCAAGATCTCAGAGCATTAACTACCATAAAAATCCATAAACCAATACAACATAAATTTCTCACACATGTCTTAGACAATCTCCCTGGAGGCCTTAAATGGGAACAGGCAGATATCCCAAGATGAACAATCATATGCACAGACTTTGCAAAAAAGCAGTTTGCCAGCCTATGAAGAGTACTGAACTTCAGCTGAACTTCATCCTCCGTCACTGCTCTGTCCAGGTGATGTCCATCAAGATGCCCAAGTTCTAGAATCTGCATCCCTGCCCGAGGCTCTCAGTGCCTGCCACTAATACAACACATAGATACAACACATCACGGAACACATCACTGTGTTCAAAAGACAGAGGGAGTTACAAACCACAGCAGTGATTCAAAGCTAATAAACACATTGTTGAATCCAACATTTACTGAAAGATTTCCTGTGTTGGGGAAAATCAACGATCATTTTAACACCTTCTTCTTTTTCTTTTTTTTAAAGTAAAAATTGCATTCTCTTGGGCATCAAAAACCTCTGTTTACAGCCAGGTTCTACATTTCTGAAACCTAAGACATATTATGGGAACTTTTAATATTAACTATATTTAGTGGGTTCTTTATTGTCCATACAGGCAATGCTATAAAAAATATTTCTTTCATAAGCTATATATATATGCGTGTGTGAGAGATGTTGAAGAAATCCGTATGGTCAGCAAAAAAGCTTCGGGTCTTATTTTTAAATGAATAGAAAATCTCCCAAGATCTTACACTAAATGGAAAATGAAGCAGGAATGGACAAAGCATTTGCGAGTAGAAGCAGCCAAAGCGGTTTGCAATCTGAGTATCAGCAGAATCGGTCAGACACGTTATAACAAAGTTATTGTTAGTTTTTGCCCACACACCAAGAAAATGTTTCAAAGGCCTGCATCTCTTCAGACTTCCAACTCAGGAAATAGTGGGTTTTTGTTTTTTTTTCATACAAAAGAGCAAGCTGATATATTTACATTTAAAACGAGGGGAACAAAAGCACAGGAACAAAAGCACCGTTTCTGCATGAACACGTGTTCCCCTCTGTGACAGTGTGCACACGGGCACCAGAGGATTGGGAAATGTAAGAGTGTAGAAAGTGGAGATGACAGCTGCCCAGCAACACTGCATGCAAAGAAAGGAAGGGGCTGCCTCCAGCCACCTCCTGGAAGACCAAACCCATAGCCAGTGTTGGGCTTTTTAGGGATGACAGAACTGGCCCCCTTCTCAACCTCAAAAAAGAATGCAAATGAGTCTTTTTTTTTTTTTCTGAACATGAAATATAGGCGCTATATCTTTAAAAGAAGAGAGTGGCAAGCCATATCTTTATTAAACTTACTTTGTGTAAGCCCTCATGTTGTCTTATCGTACTGCGGGGTCTGTTACACAACCACTGCTCACAAAAGGGATCACGAGGTCGCCCAAATCTTGCGATCTGCCTGTGGTGAAATTTCAACCAGCACACAATGCACCTCTTCTTGGTGCGATCGCTCTGACCCGGTTTCTTGCAGAGATTTCGGCACAGTTCAGTTCTGATAGGACAGAAAAATATTCCTGATGCTGCACTGTCACGATGACCTACCTATCCCTACCATGGGTTGCTCTCCCCATCTGAGCAGCCAGCTGCACAGCCCAGCTCTGATGGGTTGTACTGCTTAGAAGGAGAAGCTGGTGCGTTGCCTGTGGCTTTGATGCCATTCTGTATTGCATTTTTGTTCTGACTGCTTAGAGCAGGTTGAGGGCTATCAAAGACACAGCTCTTCCTATGGGCCTTAAGGTCCTTGACTCAGCAGCTCAGCCTAGCTGCCCTCTCTCTTCTGCTAGGGACAAACACCAGTGCTACTCAGGCTGTGTTTGTTCTTCTCCTTGGTATCATGCCATTTCTTGCCTGCTTGCACATAGCATGCATTCAAAGGGCAGCCTGCTGCCATGGGCATCCAAACTGCTGAGCCCTGCAGTTGCCTTTGTCCTGGGAGAAAACCCTGTCCTGCAGCTAGCAGGAATGAAAGGCCCAAGTTAAATCTTTCATAACAAGATTTAATCCAATTTATAGCTGGACTTAATGTGAAACTGAAGATGTGTTACGGCTCAGAAGGAGTATCAGCAGCATCTCAGAGAGAGAAGGCTCTGAGCACAGAGGTACATCTCCTGAGGGCGAGGTGTTTGATTCAGATGCATAAGCAGAGCTGGGTTTGTTATCCAAACTTCTCAAACCTGCAATGCTGGGCTGGAAATCTCATGAAAACATGATTTATTGGAAGCTTTCTAATACTTCCTGCTTCTGCCTGGGCTGGAAGTACCACAAGAGCTGCATTTCTGTGGTATTTTGGTATTTCCAGTTGTGGTCCCAGCTGGAACTGAGAAGGGAAGAGGCACACACACTTGGAAATGATCATTTCTTGGTCATCTGCATTTTTTTCGAATCATGGGAAAGATTTCTGCTGGGTCCACTCAGAGGCAACGTATTTTGGGGAGGCATTCTCCTCCTAAATGCTACAGAAAGTCATGACTTTTTAGTTACATAAAATTTGCACTTCAGGTTGGAATTTTATAAAAATGTCTCTCTGGCTTACTGTTTTATATTAACTCTACATAGTTCTGTAACATAAAGAATTTCACAATGTCAGTCATGCATAATAATAATATAACAATCTAAAATAATAACGTAATAAATCCACTCACTAGTCATCGTGGGCCAAACTCTGGCAACCTTTTGTGAAAATGTGCTGCAAACACATGTACAAAAAGTCTCTTAGCTCAGTCCTGGGGATGGCTTCAAGCCAAGAAGTTATCTAACGGCAAATCAACAGACAAGTGTCACCAAAAATGTCGAATAGCTAAACAGCTCTGCTGTGAGCATAAGTTATTCCATTTTAGACGTGGAAAGGTTTAATTGGGTTCTATGCAATTAACAAACCTTAATTATGAGTAATTTGTTAGTCATGCTCACTTTTGGCTAAGCCCTTGCTTTTTTCCCTCTCTCAGCTTTCCCTCCCAAAACACCTGCAAGCAGATTTGCAGGGGGAGCGAGGCAGGGGGGGTTCTGGCCTGAATTCTGATAAAGTGTCTCGTTGGTACAGATTTAATCGTTTTTATGAAAACAGCTGCTCTCCTTAGAGAATGTGCCCATGAGCAAAGACGTTTTCACTTCTAACAAGGGCCTGAGGAGCTGCACTGGCAAAAATCACCTGCTGGAAAGAGTGAATCAGCTGTCCCCAATGCAGCACTGTGCTGCTCCTCGTCTCGTTAACCTACTCTCCCTGGCAGCTGCACTGGGCCAGTCTCAACCATCTCTGGTGAAGGAACAACCCCATTTGGGTGTAACAAGAGCCAGAAGCAGCAGCCAAGGGCTGTGGATGCCTTTGAATCACCTGATGGAGTCTGCCACCATGCTGTGCTAACACCCCGCTTCCGCTGGGAGTAACTTGTGCTCTCCTTCCAGCTCTCCTGTTACATGGTGCGTATCTTCAACCATCATTTAGCTCCTCAAATTTTAACCGTATCAACTTTCGGAATGCAGGCCAGTCTCACATTACTGCTCAACTGAGGGCTGTGGAATCAACAAAGAGGGTGAATTTTACCCATCTGTTTCAATCTTTATTCGAGGATAATTGGAATGAAGCAAAGCAATTTTGACTATGAAGAAAGAAGCCTGAGACTGAAACCTAGAGGTTACTAGAGAAAAGGTCTTAAATATGCTGATTACACCACTGGTGGGACAAAGAAACAGCAGTTCCTCCCATGGCAAGCTCAGATTATTCATTCTCTGCAGCCAACTGTCCTTGAGGCTACACGCACTCATGTTCCACTTCACTGCAATTTTGCAAAGCTCTGTGCTTTCAGGAGAGGGGAATTTTACTCTGTCTACCCCACTCAGTGGAGCGTGGCTCAGAGACTCCCAAGCAAATGGGAAAAACGTTAATCCAGAGGTGGAAGCAGCATAGCATGACAAAAGGTCATGCTATTAGCATCCTCTTTAGGACTGGTGTGGAGGCAGGCTAACATGGCAGTACCGTTTCCAGTGCCACACCAAGGAGCCTGCATGTACTGGTGCTGATGGGCACTGATCTGGTTATCCCCACCCCACTCTGCTCTGTTCAGCATGGCCATGTGGCCAGCATTCCATTACAGTCTGTGGTCTTCCACCCTGCCAAAAAGAGATACACAAGGTCTAATGGTGTAGAAACATAACCATGGGAACATCATAAGGATATCTAAAATGTAGGTGAGAAAAGAGAAGTCTGTCGTTGGGTTTCTCTGAGCCTGTCTGCAATACAGAACTACATAAATTCTTTCACTGAGGCTCTGGAGCATGTACAGAGAAGGGTGACGAAGCTGTGTAGGAGCTGTGTAGGAGCACAACTCTTATGGTGAGCATCTGAGAGATCTGGGATTGTTCAATCTGGAGAAGAGGAGGCTCAGGGGAGACCTTATTGCTCTGCAGCTGCCTGAAAGGAGGTCACAGAGAGGAGGGAGTCAGCCTCTTCTCCCAGGTAACAGCAATATGATGAGAGGGAATGGCCTTAAACTGCACTACAGGAGGTTCAGGTTGGATATTAGGAAAAATTTAATCTCAGAAAGAGTGGCAATGCATTGGAATTGATTGCCTAGGAAGGTAGTGGAGTCACCATCCCTAAAGGTGTTCAAGAAAAGGGTAGATGTGGCATTGAGGGACATGGCTTAGTAGGCATGGTGGAGATGAGTCAGTGGTTGGACTAGGTGAACTTAATCCTCTTTCCTAACATTAATGATGTTAACTCTCCTACCTCCATGCTCCTTCTGGTGGTAGCATCCTTTTTCAAGTCCTGTAGGTAGCTAGGACACCACAGAGAACAGTAGACTGTATCACAGATCAGCACTATACTCTTTGCAAATGCTCCAATCTGAGGAGAACACTGTGCCCCTGAGGACATGACAGAAAGGGGCAGGTTGCCTAAAAAGCCAAAACCTCAATAGCTTTTATACGAAAGTCAACTTAACCTTTAATGGCAAAACATCTGATGATTTTGTGCCGGTTACTTCTAATCTGTGGCAAAAATTTACAGTTACCACAACCCCTCAGAAATATTTAAAGCTCTCATGAACATAACCAGAGAGTAATTAAGCTTTGGAAAAGAAATCTCTGTGGCAACAGAGGTTATGTGCTATATGTTCAATCGCTAGGGTGGAAGTTAAAACCTAACAAGAAGAGTTGCAGATTTAACATAAAATAACAGCCAGGGAATATAAATAAAATGTAATACAGCAAATGGGGAATAATTATTTTGTGGATTTATGACACCTGCTTCCCCATTCCATTCAGCAGCAGTAAGGGAAAAGAAAAGGTACGCGCAGAGGTGAAAAGTTCTTATTTTTTGTTATTATTATTTTTCAATTAATTTCAAGGCATGTAGTTTGGTACTGTGACAGGAAAAAAAAAAAAATGTGAAGCCATAAATAATATTTCCACTCATGGGATTTTCCCTAAGCTGCAAATTTTTTCTGTTGTCAGAAGTGGGAAAACTCAGAAAAGGCGCAAGCTTGAGATTTGAACTTCAAGTGACATTTTCAAGATCTTGCTTTTATTAAAGCCTTTTAAAATGCCGGTAGTAGTCTTGCAAAAACATATATATAAATAAAAGAATAACACTGTTTTTTCATTTATTCTCTGTCTCAAGTAGATTTAGGTGCATAAGCTTCCATACCAATTACTATGCATGTGCTAAAGGAACATGCGGCTTCTGCCTCCGTCTCTTCTACTGTCTCCCCAACTATTCTCCAAGTGCAGTGCCTCATATCATAATAAGCCCAACATTATGACCACCCCAAGGCACAGACAGAGTATCAGCTCCCAGCAGCACACCCAGCACAGCCCAGTGAATGTGGGGCGAGCTCCAGGCACAGCCATAAACCCCTCAAAACCTCCCCTGCTTCCTAAGGAATGTGGCGAGGTCACGGCTTCAGTGGCCTCAGATACTGCAGTGACGGGCACCCTGGAAAGGCTTATCAATAAACAGAGCCCTGACTTTTGGTGCTTAATTAAACCCGAGGAGCAAAATCCTCCTGCCACGAACAAACAGGGGCAAGGGATAAGCGCTTGATTTGTGAATGCATGAAAAATGCCGTAAGGGTAAATGGGTTTGTGGACCCAAGACAAGGCTGGTGAGTTCTCCCATGTTTTTGGGAGCCTGTGCTGTCTCTTTTTGCACCATGAAGTCCCTGCGGAAGCAACAAGATTTCAGAACAGCTGCTGGGGGTGGCAAGCAGCAGGACAGTGAGGGCTCCAGCCTGTGTTTGCTGCCCAAATGCTTGTCCCTGAACTCCCAGCTGAGGCAGGAAACTTTGCGAATGACTTTAACCTTTGCTTCTCACAAAATGCTCTTTACTTTGATCCTTGAACCATGATCAATAGAAGGTGCAGATTGGCAGGGAAGAATTTTTCTGCTCAGGGGGAAACAATGTAGTTCAAAATGCTCAAATAGCCTTAAAAATCTCCCACTAAAATGTGTCTGGAGATTGCAGACCAGTTATTTCCTTCTTCGTGTTAGTCTCAAATAATATGAAGCCAGTTCCCTGTCTTCGTTCTGTAAGAGAAGAACAAGGCTGTTATATGACAGGGATTTTTCCTGCAGCACCAGCAGCATTTCCCTGGCTTGCAGCAGGCTGGATTTGGCTCCCTGTCCTACACTTATAATAAAGTGATGCAGGTGCCATAAGCTGCAGTACTTATCAGAAGTTCTTGCACACAAGGGAAGGACATTCAGCAAACAGCTACATTAACTAAACGATGCTTCCAAGACTAGTTGGTCTACCACAGGAAAAACTGTACTTTCTGCACCAGAAATAGCAGCATTTCACAGTCAGCTGGGGAGGTAGTTTCCAAGAATAAGAGCCACAGGCATGTATACAAATTGACTGGTAATAAACATTCTGACTTTGGTTACAGTCACTGGGCCAAATTCGGTCTGACAGTACATCTGAACCATCTTCAGAGCATTTCACTGTGACAGGATGCTGTGAGCCTGAAAATTATGAGCTAGAACCACAGGTGGTTTAAACAGATGCAGCTCATTCTATTCTGATGCCAGAAGTATGCTACAGTCATGGCTTATTTTCCTCCATGAAAACACTGGGTTGGCCATGCTGCTGCCTGATAGAGGCTTAACCAAGGTGCAGAGCACTAGGAGGTCACTCATTTGAGCAGCCCAGCTACTGACAAGAGCTCTTGTATTCACTGTAAATCAAAGAGAGATAAAAGGAAATACTGTGTCTTCACATGGAGCCTTGTGATAGAAAGCAGAGTCCATTTGAAGAAGAACTGTGAAGGTAAGTTTGCTTGTTGTCCCAGTGAATACACTTGCTCTCTTTTTCTGTAATCCAGCAATGGGCAGCCCACACAAATATGAAAAATATGAGCTCCAACACACCTGCAGAATTTGTGTGTGTAAGTGCCAGATCCACCAGCAGGACCCATGCCACGACAGTCCTTACAGCTCTGGATGTCAGAATGGCTGAACAGCAAAGGGAGGAGGTGATCAACAATGGGGCAACAAAGCTGTGAGGGGTCTGGAGCACAAATCTTATGGGGGAGTGGCTAAGGGAGCTGGGATTGTTCAGTATGGAGGAGACTCGGGAGACCTTATTGCGCTCCACAATTGCCTGAAAGGAGGTTGTTTTGAGGTGGGGTGGCCTCTTCTCCAAGATAATAACAATAGAATGAGAGGGAATGATCTTTAGCTGCACCAGGGGAGGCTCAGGTTGGATATTAGGGAAAATCTCTTCTCAGAAAGAGTGGTGAGGTATTGGAAAAGGCAGCCTGGGGTGGTGGTGGAGTCATCGTTCCTGGAGGTGTTCAAGAATCTTGAAGATGTGGTTAATGGGCATGGTTGGACTTGATGGTCTTAGTGTTTTTTTCTAACCTCAATGATTCTATGATCAACATAACTAAGAGTTAGTGCTGCTTAGGGCAACAACACGTTACATCTGCTCTGTGCCTCACACTGCAGTACTGGTGGCAGCACAAACACTGAGGGAAAGGCAGCATTCAAAGGAGCTGAAGAGCTATCCTCACAGCCTGCTATTCACTGCTCTGCTTCTACAAGTGATAAAAGCAAATCAAGACCTAGTGGATGACTATCTCATTGAAATTCCCAGCTTTATCAGCCCATGTCTTTCAAGAGATAAGAAATGCAGCAGCGTTTTATGTCATCATGCATCTGTTGAAGTGTAAGCTGACATTTTTCCTTTCTGTTTGCCCAGCCTGTAAGCAGGGACAGTACCCACAGCTCACCTGAGCTGCAGTGTGGGTGTTCCACCACCCAGGTGTCCAAACCTCACACCATTTTGAATGACTGCAGGGCATAACCTGGTGCTGGCAAAGCGGGCACTTCAGAGATTTTATATCAGTGTATTCCATGTGCCTCCTTCTTGGTACAATCAGGGCATGATGCAAATGACGGAAGAATTACTGCCAATGTTTTTATGGAAGGTCCAAGAATTCATGACGCCTGGAAAAGCTTAAGGAATATCCCACTGAGTGTCTGCCACAATGCAGCTTTCTAGTCACAGTCTGAAGGTGGAACGAAGCATTATCATCTTCCCTGTATTGCAATCGGACCTACAATTTAAATTACATCATATGTAATAATTACAAAACCGCATCTCATGAGATTAGTGTGAAAATAATATTTTGTTTTTGGGTAAGTAGATACTAGTCATATCAGCATTTTATTTTTCAGCTCAGATTAAAAGGTGTCTTTCTTAAATCTGGTCTAGTATCAATAGGTGTCCTGATTCAAGGGAAGGCTGCACCAGATGACCAGATGACTAGTGGTTCCTTCCAGAGAACATTTGTGCAATTCAGTGATTCAGGTGTTGCACTGAACCACTCAGAAGTCAAGAGCAGGTAGTCCTTGTGTGGCTTCACGCAGTATGCATTGGGATGAATTCTTTTGTGTTGTTGTTTAGTAATGCTTACAAACATACAAAATATTTTGTTCAAGTTTTAAGTCTGTGCAAACACACGATCACTTTTTCAAATACAGTGGGACAATTTTTCAGGTCTATCTGAAGACTATCTTTGCTATCACAGATAATAAGTGACTGATATCAAACGTATTATGGACATCAAAATTCTATTGACTCACAAGAATATCCAGCAGAGCAGAGTGATCCTGTTCCTCTCAAATGAAAATATATAGAGTTCTTTCATTT
The DNA here is from genome assembly GCF_019232065.1 of Centrocercus urophasianus. NCBI lineage: Eukaryota > Metazoa > Chordata > Aves > Galliformes > Phasianidae > Centrocercus > Centrocercus urophasianus. The sequence continues at coordinate 21,498,598 of NW_024884253.1, forward strand.
TTATTTTTTCCCGAAACTAAGATATTGCTGTAGCGTGGGAGAAAGCAACTGAAACCTGTGCACTTGCACACTTGTGCAAAGTATATGGGGTGAACAGATTCCTAAGCCAAACCAAGCAGGTGTTCTCAGAGAAGAGTGTTCTTGTAACTGGTTTTATTAGACTGCTTTAAACTGTATGTGGTTTTATGCTGTTGTGTTTACAGTCCTCACGCGGTGCGTGGTTTAAAAAGTAACACCTACTCTGTTGCTTCTACTTAGTTATTTCTAATTGTTTTTACCTTCTTTATATCTTCTCTAAAAATAAGCACAGATTCTCCCTTTCGTATCCAAATGACTGCAGCAAAATAATAATAATAATAATGAATAAAAATAAAAATAAAAATAGACAGGTACAGCTGAACTTAGAGACTGCTCTGTTAGCCAACTTTCCTAGTACAAGTCAACATGCCAGAAAGTTTGAAGGTGGAGCTAAATAGAAAAGGTTTGGTTTGGCTGGCATGACTAGAAAGCATGCCAAGTCATTGAGGTGACTGTATACATATAGAAAAATAAATACATAAAATGATAGATAGGGTCGCTTTGACCACTGGAAAGTCATGCCAAAATATTGTCACTGTCTTGGCTCTGCCATTTTACTGGGTTTTGTAGCCCAGCCAAAACCTGGCACTCCATTAGCAGCTGCATTCTCTTACTCTTCTCTGCCCAGGCGAAAGTAGTAGTATTTATGGACTATTGTAGCCACACTACAGGAGCGTATGGTGCACATAACTAAAAAGGATGAATCAAGCTTTTGTGCTTGGGGCAAAGTTGGTTAATGAAAGGAAGTCGCAAAAGGAATCAGTGACCACATGCATCAAAAATAGTAGGAATTTTGACATTTTTAGATATAATCAGTTAATTGTAGCTTTGGCAATTAAAATAGTTCCTCGTTCTATACAAGGAATCATCTTTAAAAACCATTTCATGGCTGAAAATAGTTATGATAATCAAAAGTTCAGTGAAACTACTAATTTCCTACTGGAAACATTAAGCCAAAGCAGGAGAAATGCCAGGCTTCAGCCATCTGCCTTACTTTCCAAGAAGGATGCTAATTTACTACTCCTATGCCTAGAAGAACCCGGTGGATTTTTTTATGCTTAGCAGTACCTGCTACATGCTTCTGTAGATTGTGTTTACTGAGGTGGGCAATGAGAGGGGTGGTTTTGCTTTTGCTAAACCATATTGTGTGGGTTTGGATTTAAAATCCCAAAACAGCAGAAGTTTGCATCCAAGTCCCATTGAGCTGAATCATAAAAGTCAGGAGGAAGAGGAGAAACCTCTGGTCTCATATAAAAATAACCAAAATTACAGTTGGTTTTGTTTTGAGCAAAGCAAAACCTGATTCATTTGAAACAGACTTTAATTTTATATTAACATCCCAAAAGAGTTGGTTTGTAAAACTGCTTTAAAGTTTTACCCACAGCTAGAAAGAAAATGAGCAAAAACTCCTGGTAAGGATCCAGACCTGTTCCAGGTGCCAAATCTGCTGGGATTTTGTTTCTGCGAGCCACATGCATGCCCACCAGCCACCCTGCTTGACCTACCCTGGCCCTGCACACCACACAGCCCTGGCTGTGCCTGTCCCACACACACCATGGCCATACAAAGGGGACGCCATGGGGCAATGCTGCCCAGCACTGGGCAGGGGGGGCAGCACTGTGGGGGCCTTTAAGGGATTTTGTTGTAATCTACACATTCATCACTTCTGCATCATCTCTTTAGTTAATTCGTGTTTCTTGGATGTTTTTGTAAATCATGATGACTTGTATAGCTGATTAAACGCTTCCTGGTAAACTCAGAATCCCATCAGATGCACAGGGCTACACACTGCTACATCACCAGCCTGGAAGTATCCATTTTTCTCTACCGAGGCCAAGCAACAAGAACCTGACTACAAGGATCCGAAAATTAGGTGGCATGAGTCTTACCCCAGTACTTAAGAAACCATTACATAGAGTGAATATCACTGTCAGCCCATTCTCACAATGCACACAGATATGGACAGCCCAACCCCCCTTGCCAAGAGCTGTTTAAAAATCAACAGAGGGAGCTGCAGCACTCCCTGCACAACATCCATCCCAGGCAAGCTGCTGTAGCTGCTCATTGCCCTAGGCATCAGGCCTTCTCAAACCTGCTTCTGTAAACTACTTCAGGTGCACAGAAGGGTCAGCAGAATAAAAGGCTTTAAGAGAGTGTCTAGAAGGCAGCAGCATGGGAAAGGAATAGCTGCAGTCCTCCTGGGTCCTCAAAGAACAGAGCTTGGAACATGAGGACTGAAATTTACTAGATTAGAAGGCAGTGTGGAGACACCACTCTCACTTCAGGAGACATATATCCTCAAGGCTCACCTAAAGAGAAACTCAGACCTGCAGAAATAGACTCTTAGTTCAGCCAAACTCTGGTAGAGGAGCCTACTCTCCAAGAGCTACTTCAGTGCAGAAAACAAACCTTTGTAATTCCTAGCAAAGCCTTTCAGAGAAGAAATTATCTTTAAGAAAATTTTACTCTTTTTGTTGCCTAAGAGCTCTGCAGTTTTGAGAAGAAAATCTAGACTCCTGAAGTGCAAAATGAAATTTGCCCCTGTGCAGCAGGGTGACACAGGAGGCTCAGCAGCATGAAGTTGTTCCATTCCCATGGTGCAAGGGCTAGGACAGGTTGGATTCTCACATGCTCTGCTGAAGACCTGGATAAGAGAAAAAGTCTGTCCCGTTTGCCTCCCTGTCCACTACAAAGTTTCGTTTGTCAAATAATTACACGGCAGAAGCATTCTCCTGAGTAGTGGTTGCTCTGAGTTAGATCTTCCTTTGCCAACATGATGTACAAATTATATAGGGTGATACTACAGCTTCCTCCCTATGGGAGAACAAGGTCTGAGAGCCTTAACAGTGTGTCCTACATTTTTAACTCTTGACCTCTATTGCTTGTTTGTTTTTTATTCCAAATTGAAAGTACTTGACAGCTATTCCGATCTCAGGCTACTGATAATATGCCTGCAGCTGAAATGTCGCCCATTTATGGGATGGAGGGGGGTGTAGATATCAAAAACAAAACAATCACTTCTCTCTTTGACTTGATCTCTGGGGCATCCAACCCAGATTTAGCATTATCTGAAGTACCCAGTGAGTGCTTCCACAGATGTGCAGCTCCTTTTGAAGAACTGTCTCAAGCATCATTTTAAGCCTTGGGTATAAAATAAACTTTAAATCTGTTACAGCTTGAACAAAAAGCAAAGCTGGCAGCCATTCCTTCCTTTAAAGACCTCTGTTTACTGTAGAGAGTTTTAGCCATGTTTTAATTTCAGAATTTTTAAATATGTATTTTCTGAGAAATAAACAGATGACTTAACTGTAAATTAAACCCAAGTCTCCTGGCTGCTAGCCCAGGTGTCTACCAAGAAGGCCAACTCGCTGGCAAGTTCATCTGCATCTCCCTGGCTGCCCTATAGTCAGGACCACCTCTGTTCACATTCCCCTTACAATACATATATTCACTGGTCAACAAACTGGAACTTATCCCATTGGACTTTCTATTCCCAAGGAGTCACATATGGATGCTGGCCAGCATAGTTATGTTCACACAGGTACGGTATAGGAAAAGCTGGATAAAAGGTAAAAGCTGTCACATGCATCCCCTGACTTGCTACAGGCATGGCCACGCGTGTCACTGTCTGGTCCTTCCTGGGGTACACTCATAAACCTGATGCTGCTAGATTCCAGGCACTGCATTGACAAATCAGTGATGCAGGTATCTCTGGTCACTCAGGCTGATACCTGAAGCTGATTTCTGTTCAGCTGATACTGAATGGGTATCACTATGTGGAATACAAATCTGAGGTACGAAGCCAAGCACAGGCCTTTGGCTCTGCAGACAACGCAATTACAAATAAAATTGTGTTCAAAGCCAGGTTGGATGGCACCTTGGGCAACCTGATCTAGTGCCCAATTAAGTGGTTGGATGCCTTGCCTGCAGCAGTGGGGTTGGAACTAGATGGTCTTTGAGATCTCTTCCAACTCATCTCTGCATTACTTTAAGGAGGCCAGGTGAGACCATGGTGACAGGTGTCCAGTAACCATGTCACTACTAAACAAATGCTTATTCTGAAGGACGAAGATATTTTAGACTTTTGCTGTACAGTGTGTCTCACTAGCTAATGCTGCAGGGAGATGGCAGACATCGCACAGCATGCATTATACACGATAATTTCCTATTTCAAATATTTACCCTAAAGCACTCATATCAGCACTCATACTCTGTTTCAGAAAATGTTGACCATGATTTTTAATAAGCAGCCCAGTTGCCCATTATTATTTGGATGAAATCACTTGGATGTCACTGGATGATGTACTCTAAAAGATTTTCGGAGTAAGTGAAAAAGACTTCTGTAATGCAGCAACACAACAGGACCGAAAATGAACTTCTACAAATCCCACTTTCTATGAACAGAATTGTTTGGGCAAGTAACTCTGCATCTTGGAAAGAAATTTGACCCAGTCTTTACAAAAGTGAAATTCCTGAAAAATTAAACTTAAAAAAAAAAGAAAAAAAAAAAGTTTCTTCATTAGAAATAAATGATGGCATGCGAAACTTTTTCCCATTTGACCTTCAGCTTCAGCTGTGAAACTACGAAGAATATTACTTTGTGAAATGCCAAAGTTGTCTTATGTGGATGCTGCAGAAATGTTTGAATTGATGAAGATGATCCATGGATAGCCCAGGACTTACACTATTTAATCCTGGCTCATCAACAACTTACTGATGCTGTACATGAAGTGGATGCGTTCGGTTTCATCAGGACAGCATGGAGAAAGACACCGTATTCACTCAAGAACTTTCAAGGGAAGGAACAGTGAGCTGTCTCTTGCAGGAAAAGAAACTCGTGCTTAGGCACCCGAAATTCATGAAGACATGGATTTCCGCTGCAAACAGATCACAGCCTTTTGACCACAGTGTGAGCAAAGAATATGTCCATTGCATGCAGAGATGAATTGGCCGATGGTCAGTGGTGCCGTATTTGTTTATGTATGACACAGAAGAGATGTGAAAGCTGGCTGCTTGTCTCCCCTACTCATGTTCTTTGCCACCTACGCTGATGGATGATGACAGTGCACTTATTGCACAAGCTCACAGACTGACTGCAGCTGCAGGAAAGCAATATAAAGAGCTTTGCTAAGCATGCCTGATTCAATAAAAACAATGTGGTTTTCTAACACCATGATGGCTTAATATTTTCAAGCCTTGAGCCAGCTCCACTATCACTTTGTAAATTCCAGAGTGAATTGTCCCTACAGGAAAAACATGTGATAGAAACTATTTATCAACCTCTTACTTATGAGAGTATACACATGGCTCATGATGATTTTGAGGGGTTATAGATACAAAACTGTTTATCCAATCTGTGCTGATATCCAGGGTTGGATTCCCAACTAAAAGCTCCTCTGAAAGCTTACGCTACTTGGCAGTTCCACAGCAAGGCAGTAGCTGTTCATGCATCTTCTCAATCACTGGAATGGACTCCCCAGGGCAGTGGTCATGGCCCCGAGCTGCTGGAGTTCAAGAAGCATTTGGACAACACTCTCAGTCATAGGGTTTGCATTTTGGGTGGTCCTCTGTGGAGCCAGGAGTTGGACTCAACATTCCTTGTGGGTCCCTTCCAACTTGGGATATTCTGTGATTCTGTGATTCAATCCATTATTCTACCAGTGTATGTGTGGGGAAAAAAAAAAACAACAACTCTATTAACTGCACAACACTGTTAGATCAAGTACCACTTAATTTTCACTGTGCTATTGTTACCACTACTTTCACAGATGGAAGCATTTTGATACACATTTAGGTATGGATGTGTGTATGTTTAGTTGTATGTGTATGTATATGCATATGATGTGTCGTGTTAATATTTTCTTCAGGAATATCAAAACAACAAAGAGTTCGTATCAGGCATCATTAGAATTTGAATTTTTCAAGGGAGAAAAGCAGCACATACAGAGATTCTCCAAACGCTACCTTTAAGCCAATGGGAAAATGCAAACATGATGAAGAAACTGTGAAAAGAAATTTTCTCCCTTGGAAGAGAGTGTTTGAAGAGTTCTTGTTACAGGCACTCTACAAACACACTAAGTCACATACTCTGCAGCAACACATTTCATGAATTACTGCACGGAAAAACAGGTGCATTATGAAGTAAACGTTGCTGATACAGAGCCTTGAATCTGAACCAACATGACATTCAGACACCTTCTTATTCTACACCAGCCTCTTCAATCCTAAACACACACAATAATTTGAGCCAGCTCAGCATCCCACAAAATTCCAGCCTCACTTGCATGGATGGGAATCTAAACAAGTTCTGGAGTGAGATTGGGTTTCGTTTATTTTAACTTAAATCACAGTTTGTCTATTTGTTCCCAGGCTATAGGCAGCCTCAAAAGTGATGATCCAGCCTGTGAACACTGCAATAAACAAAATCCCTTGCTGCAGCAACCAGGTTTTCTTCAAGTAAAAGGTCCTAACAGACCGATAAGAAAGCCAATGTACACAGAAATCTGAAGCCCCAAACTCTTGATGCTGACAAGATGCAGTCAAAAAGAGGTTGAAATGGCTCCAACCTTTATATTTCTGACTGAGAGCATGAGGACGTCGTGGTAATACACCCCTGCAGGTGAGTAGCCAAGGGGCTGCTGGGGCACAGTAGCCATATTGTCACCAATCAGGTGAAAAATAAATTCCTACCAGAAGAAAAACGTATTTTCATTTTAGCAATAGCAGTTTTCCAAGGGAGGTGGACAAAGAGACACTTTGCCTTCAGTGCAATCACCTAGACAAGGGTTGGGTGCTCAGTTGGTTGTGTACCAGGTATCTCCTTCTTGGCAGCAGGACACAGCAGGTGTCTCAGCCCTGTGGGTTTCTGCAACCTACAGGGATGGGATAGGTGATAACTTCAGGCATGCAAGGTGTAGGTGGGAGAAACTAAAGTATTGGTTAATGCTGCGGTATGCAAGCACAGAATCACAGAATCATTAAGGTTGGGAAGATCTCTAAGATCATCTCATCCAGCCCTCCACCAGTCAACCACCATGACCACTAACCACAACCTTCAGAGACAGAGCATGTTCTGCTCTCAGCATTGCCACAGTGCGGTTTGAACTCTGCCTTCTGAGCTGCAGCTTTTATTCCTATTCACTTGCCTCACCCGTTTAGTCTATAGCAGGAATTGCTACTCCTAGTCCCATGCCCAGTGTTATACTACTGTTACCCAGGGTCTCTAATAGCAGAAAATAATAATAACAATCTAAATCTTATAAAGCAGTGTTTGAAAAGAGAAACTGATTTTCAGAACTGCTCTGGTCAGCTTTTTAGTTTCTCTGTGCTGTCACCAATTTTACATTTACCCTGGTTGGTAGGAGACAGAGATATGTGCATGTAAAAAAGAGATTGTTGTGTAACTGTTCTTTTTTTTTTTAATAAAAAAAGTTTTAAAAATTTTAAAATCCATCAGAGAAAAAAAAAGAAAGAAGAACTTAGTCATCAGAATATGAAAACTTGCTTTCTCTAGACATGCTGGTTGTCTTCCAAGCTGCATCTGCAGCCAGAGAAGTGCAGTCCATCATGGCTCTTTTTCCATTTCCAAACGTTTCCCTGCAGCCCTTCATTTCTGTGAAACATTCCCTCTCAGTGTATCCCACACTTCATTCCACTCGCAACTGACTTAAGTGATGGATCTGAAAGATCAGAGCTGTGTGAAACAGGTGCGGTAATTCGGAAAACTCACAGATGCTGAATCTGTCATACCAGATCCATCAGTCTCTGCAAAAAGTACTGAATGTCTTCGTACATACGTGTTCATACAGAAACCTATGCACATTCAGGAGAAAAATCAGTAAAAATAGTAGAGCTTTCCTTTTCATTCACTTGTTCTTTCAACTATATCTTACTAATTTTAGAGGACTGAATAGCTCATAGCGTAGAGAAAGCACCAGTGACAGTATTTTTCTCTTAAAACCAACACATTTTTCTTTGATTTATCCATCCTGCCTGTTCTAGTTTTGGCAATAGCTTGTACCATGTCAAGACCTCTCACTGGTAGAAGAATTGCTACACACCATCAAGACACAATCTGCATAGTGTAATACCTGGCTTTTGAGACTTTTCAAGGCGTTTCAAAAGAAATTTCTGAAAATACCAGTGGTACTCAAATTATGGGCTAAGCTGTTTCTAACAGGCTATCATCTTTTTAGCAGTTCATATGTAGCCCTGTTCTTTCTGCTCTCTGTTGTCAATATCTATGTAAGTAACAAGATCAGATCTTCATTAGTTGAATAGAGAGCATTGTTTCACCAATTCCAGTTAAGATGCATCATTTCATACCAACTGAAGATGTTTTCTCTCCTTATTTTGCCCATAACTGCTGTAGTATAAAAGGATCCCCTTCTGACACAGCAGGATTTTTCATTTGGTTTTGGACATGAGGAGTTCAGTAAAGGACTTCATAGATCTTTCTACTGGTATCTGATTTATAACTTATCAAAGATCGTTTTAAGTGTAGCATAGGTAGTCTGGGTATTCCTTCCCAAGAGCTTCCAAGCATTCTGGCTGGCAGGTACTGTAACTCCGTTCATGTCCAAGACCTCCCCTCACTGATCTCCTTTTTCTGCAGGATCACCAGTGATGATATTCGACAGCCATGGGTCATACTTGTTTCTTTTCCAATCTAAAATCAGTCATTCTTTCTTCTTCTTCTTCTTTCTTCTCTATCTTGGCCTATTTCTAATCCATAACGGAACTTTTCTTCTTGCCCCATGACTGCTGAATTTCTTCAATAGCCCCGTGTGATGAATTTTGTCCAAGACTTTTTGAAAGCTTTGGTGATCTTCTCCTGAGCAGGAGGTAAAATATAATTTTAGAGTCCAACACTTCTTGTTTCCCTACAAAATCTGCTGAGGTCAGAAGGGAGGGGGGGACTGAGTAGCCACTGTGCATGTGCTGGCTGGCACAACCTCCTCCATCTGATGGTGCGTTCCATGGAAATAGTGTCTGCAGTCACTTTGGCTGAGATTTGAAATCTATTTTTGGAAGGTCTAAAAACCTTCAGGGAGTGACTTTTATTCTTGTAAAGGGTCTTGACTTAAGTTTATTAAAGAAATAAAAACATGCTCCCTCTGCCTAACTTTAGTAGACCTTCACAGCGTATAAAAAAATTGGTTGGCTGGGGGGACAGCCAGGTAGGTACAGATCTCTGGTTTAGTGGGACAGCTTCTCTGAGCCAGGAAAAGATCAAACAGCCTGTGGGAAGGTAAGTGGGAGAAGAGGAGCTGATGCTACCTGCAGTAAGAGAATTGTCAACTGATGATGGCAGCTTGGGACAGTGAATGAAAGTCTTTCAGACATTCTGCAAGACTTTCCTCCAATTGAGGGAAGAAGTCAGGAGAAGAAGGTTTGGAATAAAGGTAGACAGAGAACAGACAGGAGTTAAGGTGTTCCCATGCATGCAAATGCTGGAGCTGTAAGCATAAGCACTACCATAAAGACACATCTCAGAGACCTTTGGCATGGGAGTGGCTGCCTATACCCTACAGAATTGTTCTGCTGCTACTTTATAAGTCAGCGTGAATTTGTTGTCCAGCATTTCAAATCTCCTCTACACCAGGCTATGTGGACATATGAGAAGAGAGAATTTTGGAGAAAATCAAGCCTTATTAGCTTTTTCCAATAGTATACCCAAAAAGCAGGCATTAGAGATCATGCTGAATTTTGTTTTGATTCACTGGTGGGTGCATTTGCCACTGTTTGAGTTGAAAGAAAATTATTCTAAGGTTTCAAAAGTTGGAGGCTTTTTAAATCTAGATTTCCACAAATGGACAAGCAACCTTGAAGCCTGCAATATTGTTGCATTTAAATAATCCTTAGGAAACACCTCCAAACCCATGGACATGTGCTCCAAACTGTTTTTTCCTTCTGATGAAAGAATTCTCCCTCAGTTGAAGGCATCTTCTGTAGAGATCCAGGGATTTTTACCTATTACCTTGACTTCTTGCTGCAGAGGCCTTTGGTTACAGATGGTGCCATATCATCATAGAATCATAGAATCATAGAATGGCTTGGGTTGGAAGGGACCTCATGGATCATCAAACTCCAACCACCCCCCGCCACAGGCAGGGCCACCAACCTCCATATCTAATACTAGACCAGGCTGCCCAGGGCCCCATCCAACCTGGCCTTGAACATCTCCAGGTATTGGGCACCCACAACCTCTCTGGCTTTCTCTTTCTCTTTTTCAACAAGTCCCAGTTTTGGAATGTAAGATACTGCCTTAGGGGCCTCAGGAAACTTTTGAGGAATTAAAACTAAACATCCTTTGATTATAGGTGAGAAGGCAAATGAAGTGTGATTGCTTGGGTGTTATCCAGGAGGTTTGTATCTGAGTGTAATGTCCTAATGAGGCAGTCAAAAAAATACTAGTGCCACTGTTTTTCAAGTTCAGAGATATGGGTGGAAGAGAAGACCTAAGGAAAAATATATATATATACATATATCAGTGGGACTGGGTGATTCAACTGTCATTTACTGCTTTAGATGTCCTCTCTATAGTTAACCTAAAACACATTGGTCATGATATCATTTTTCACCTCTTCAAACAGGAGATTTCTATCTCCAGCACTGTCAATCTGGCACTTTTCATGAGTCATAAAATCTTTTTTTTCTTTTTTTTTTTTACTGTATAAGAAAAAGAAATAGTCATTCCAGGAACAACTAATCCAGTATCATCTCGTAAAATGGATAGGCATCTCCTGTAATAAACATTAAATAAGAACTTGTTACCAAAACAGATGGCGTACGTCATACTTGATCCAGAAAAATGTTTTCTCCTCTGTATCTTAATAGCCTTGTTCTGTTGTGGTATTTCCTGAATGCACCATTTAGCTTATTGCGAGAGCAAACGACTCAGTGTATCTGCAGAGCTCCAGCAGGCTCTCTTCTCTCAAGAGACAGAGAATCTGAGGGGTTTGGAAGGTTTGCCTCCACCATCAGGGCTGGGGTAAATGAAGTGAGCTCCAGATTTCGTACGAGAGAAGCTGTGGAGCCCAGACCAAAGTAGTGACATGTTGGATTCCACACTGAATGGTCCTCATGAAGCAGGGTACAGATCTCACATCTATCAATAGGACACAGTGTGTACTTAAGACATATTGATACTGCCAAGGCCATTGGGTATTATGAGATTATAGCTATCCTAGTAATTGAAGCACCTCTAGTTTTAAATACCTAGCTCAGAGGATCCACTGAAACATCACTCCCTTTCTCTTCAGGGGGATCTCAAAATGGAGAAAAGATATGCAGACTTTTCCTGCAAAAATACCTTCAGATGTGCTGAACTCATGCTTTGCAGTAGTTTTGGGAACAACACCAGCTGAGCACTTTTGCAGATCAGTGCCATTTCCTTGGGGTCAGGCAGCAGCTGGCACATAAGTGGTCAGCACGTAGCAAAGCAAAGCGGAGCCGCAAGGGGTGAACAGAGAGGAAAAAGGGGAAAAAGGCTGATAAAAGATGTGTGAATATTGCCTTGTATTTAGAGACAGTAAAGGCTTTGGAGTAAACAAGATGCTTAAAAGACAGCATTAGGGCAAGAATGAATTGGTGTACAATTAGCCATGAACACACTTATGAGGATAATTAAAATTCTTTAGCTATCAGATGGCACACACTTCTGAAGAGTGCAAACTGCTTCAAAATGGAACTGATTCAGATTCAGAAACTGATTGCCTGACATGACTGTGGGAACAGGGAAGCTGCTGCATTACCTCTAGGCTGCAGGCCCAGGAATGGCACTTTTTAAGTGCCAGGACACCTGATCTGCTGCAGGCAGAACAGACAAGTTCTCAGGAAAAGCACAAGAAGTGAGGAAAAACAGAAGCTTTCCACACAGTTTGCAAATGCTGAAGAGACTTTTGCTTTCTGCAACCTTCATGTAAATATATCAGGGACTTCCACGTGGTACCCAGAATCCAGCCCAGTCTACACTGAGCAAACTGAGTGCTGAGGGCAAATGGATGTCACCTGCACGAGACACCTGGAAGAGCAGTGCAAGAAGATATGACTTCTTCTGTACTTCCACATGCCTTGGCTGGATGCATTCAGCCACACAGGCCACAGTACTCCCAAAATATCTTTCCTTCAGAGGACATAGACTGGGACTCATGTTGGCATCTCAGCCATTCAGTTGAGTTTAGGTGAGTGATGCATTAGTCAAGTAAGTTCATGAGCCACTTACATTACACTTTGTTACACTGTTTGATCAGCTCTTAAGCTAAAGACATGCTGATTGCCATGCTCTATTGGAATGCAGATGTTATTCCCATATGTACAGCCATGACCAGCTTGGAGCCAGCCAGCTTCATTAAGCCACTCCTTCGCAACATTTACCTGATGTTATATATTTCCTCTGGGTCTAGCAGGCAGAACCCATCCTTTTCCCACAAGGCCAGTATTTTCTCCCAACTATTTTCATTTCTGTTTTTTAAAGACCACATGGAAAAATGAGATTAATGTAGTCTGATTCTTAACTGCATGTTCCAGATCGCTGAAGTGCTCCACACACACACAGTGTAGGGTCATCGTGGTAAACACTAGGTCTTTGGGGTTGAACCCTTCACTCTCTCCAGGGTAATGCTACACTGCATCATTACATTACGTTTGCAAAATGTGCCACCACTAAGGCAGTGTGTGGTATTTGGCACTTCGATTTTTTTTCTGGCTACAAGTTCTACTATGGTTTCTGACAACAAAGTGAAGTTTATCTTCTTAAATTAATTTACCTTTCAGCAGAGATTCCTGAGAAGGAGATTTCCTACAGGTGGTTTATTTGCTGGTGGTTTTATTTTTTTTTTTTCTGTAATAAAATTCTCAATAGCAGATGAGTGAGGGTCTCTTTCTCCCTTTATGCTTTTAGCCAGCAATATCATTCAGGTAGAATCTACATTGTTTGAACAGCCTGTAAGAAATCTGGATTTCAGCAGATTGGTATTTGCTTGCAGAACCCAAGCTTGTCGTCTGACCTGCTCTGCATTGTACCAATGAGGATTTGGCCCATTTTTTGTTCAGGAAGTCTTGAATTTTTCTCAGTAGGTCATCCTCTGTTAAAGGCAGGCTTACAGTTTCTTTTACTTTCATCTGTGACTGTGTTTTCTGGCAAATCCTTTCATAAAATGTCAGAATTTTTGCAGAGAAATACGCAGTATTTGGAACAGATTTCAATGACCCTCCTTATGTCAAGTGGAGGCAGTGTGGGCATAATTTCTTTTTTTCCAGAAAATTATGATTTGCTGGAGTTTTGAAGCCATATCCCAGAAAATCTGCATTAAAACAGATTTTTCATCATTTTCAATACCATTTTGGAAAGTTTTGAAATTATTGAAGTAAAAAGTCTCAGGAGTTTTAACAATCAGAATTCCAGTTCTTCAGTTCAGCAGGACTTTGTTTCAAAATATAACCAAATTCAATTTAAAATCTCAAAGTTACAAAGCCCTTATGCTGGGAGGAGAAAATGCTGCTACATCAGAAAGTCCATTTTACAAAATTTTCACGATCTTCAGTTACATCATACAACAAAGAAAATCAGAAGCTGTAGCAAAATTTATCTCTTGTTGTGATTTGGGTAGTCAGTTAAAATGGTGCAAAGTGAGACTAAGTCTCTAGCATTATTTGTTTACTAGCATCAATCTTCAGCAGATCACCATTATTTAAGAAGAAATATGTTTTAAGGAACAGCTTACAGAGCTGCTTTTCTGCCATCTGGAAAAAATAAAGGAAACTGATTCTAAGACATGTTTGTGACATTTGTAATGTAGATACGACGCTGTACGCAGAAAACGTGCAAGTAATGATTTTTCCTTGTGAATGCATGAGGCATTTTTTAGTGATTTATTGAACTGTTTCTCTGCAAATGTAAGGAAAAAGTATTTATGAGGGTCTAAGTAGGAGAGTAAATCTCCCAAAGGTACTCTCTGCCCCTCAGTGCAGCCCAGCCTCAGTGTCCCACCAAAATGGTTTCTGAGCCTGCCATGGAGCTGGATGCCACTAATCCCCAACTCATGGTCCTGATGGGCACCAAGACAGTGCCACGCTGTCAGTGTGCTCTGCACCAAGTAGGATGGGGCTGAGGCTGCAGGAAAGAATGCAAGGAAAACAAGGCCCTGTTTTCTGGAAGCCCAGGTACACAATGATTGAAAACCAAAAGTAAGCACACTAAGAAGATATGTAGTGTCACGGTGACTGAGTGACTCTCTCTGAGGTACAATCTGTACAAGTCTGGAAAGCATACATTTTTCCCTGAATAACTCCAAAATTATCACCTTTACCTTAATGCTCCATCTTCATCTCATTGTTCTGCAGGACAACACACGGCTGCAAGAGGGACCCAGTGTGCATGTGTGTACTTCCCATAAGATGCAGCTCACTCTCCCTTCACCTCCACATGCGGCAAGCAAAGCCACAGGAACAGTCAGCCTTGGACAGAAGCTGTAGGTTCTGTCCCTAATCAGCAGCAAATTTCATCAATAGTGTGCTCAAGGTGAGAGTCCAAGCCCCTGCTCTAAGCAAGGAGTGTGGGCTTCACCATACCTATACATTGCGGACATACTTTCAAGTGCTTACATACAGCATCATAAAATGAAAAGAAAACATGCGCTCTGTGAGAGTAGACGGAGACAGACAATATCAAATAATCTGGCTGCAGTTATAAATACATAATAATATTTAAATTTACAGATCTGACCTCTTATATCTAAAGCCATTATTTACTTTATGCATAAAAGTGCTTTACATCATGCGCACGTAATAAAGAAATGGAAAATCTGAATTGCTCTACAAATACGGGACCTCATCACCTTCTAAGATTTAAGAAGAAGTAAACTTGGAAAATGCAAACTTGGGCAGCCAGGATGAGTTAGACAGATCTAGTGATACATATCAGAAATCTGAATTCTTTTTTATTTACAATAGTCTTTGTACAATGTTTGAATTCACCAGAATAAAATCATACTTGTCCCGATATCCTTTCAAGGGCAATGCAGAAATATCTTGCAATAGTTATTTCCAGTGTGAAAACAAAATCATCTCTTTACTATATTTGTGTTTCAGACATGTGATTCATGTTTCAATATATAAATGATGCAAGTCAAAATGTGATGCGCCTAATCCATTTCTTTACCTACTGATTAATACTTTTGAGCCATTGGCATCATCAGTTATTTTTGAAATCGAGTATTTGTAATCTTTAGTGTTTGCTTTAGATCTTTTCTTGTCTCTGGAAAGGATTTTTGCAAGTGACCATCTATTAACAGGAACATAACAGCATAGCAGCATATGTTCACATAACAGCCAATTTATTGAAACCACGAAGGACAGCATGGGCATAGATATAAGTAAGTATTTCTGTAGAAACTGGATGCACTGAATCTCACATGGATTTCTTCTCAGCCATCTCTGCTTGTGAACCATACAAGGACTTCTCATGCTTGAACCCTTCATATTTTCCAGATATGGTTCTTCTGCATTCATAAGGGTGGGAACACTTATATACAGATGACTATATTCCCTTCAGTGACTAAAGAAACTAGATTAAAACTGGGATGGATGGGGAAGAAATAAAAAGAAAAAAAAAAAGCAAATTCTACGTTACAGTTAGAATCACAGAATCATAGAATGGCCTGGATTGAAAAGGACCACAATGATCATTGAGTTTCAATCCCCTGCTATGTGTAGGGTCACCAACCACCAGACCAGGCTGCCCAGAGCCACATCCAGCCTGTTCACTTCTCCTGTGTTTAATAATGACCTCCTCTTCAGAAAGAAGGGTGGTCTTTTACCTAAAGTATGTGACAAAATAGATCATTTAGGTTCTGTTTTGAGCTCTGGCACGTTTGTCCTTTGGCTTCAGGAAAATTACTTGATTCCCACCTATCCTTCTTTTCACAAATGTCAAATAAGTTAATAAGCTTGGGAGGGAGAGTGAGTGTTTGCCCTCGCACAGGTGAGACCTACAGCCATGTGGTCAGTTAGAGAGACACTCCATCCCTCTTGCAAGCAACAGAGCAGGAGCTCATCTTCAGAGCTCCTGATTGCCCTAATCTCTGTCTTCGTAGAGACCACAGAGGAATGATGGACCTTTAAGTAGGCAGCCAGCTTTAGACGCCAAGGAGCAAAACATGCCCATCCTCTTGCATATACAGGCAGAGAAACATGAGAATATGCATACTGCCACATATAATTGGGAAGAGATAAATGTCTTGAGATTAATCACAGACACGTGTTTTCACATTTTTCATACAAATGTGCTACTGCAAACTACACTTAATATTCCAACATTCAGTTATAATTATTCTCATAATAATCATTTTTCTCTCACTTCTAAAGCAGATTTACATATGCAAATATGGGAATAATTGAAGTGCATATTGAAACGGCTGTGTAAGACAAGACTTTGATTTCTCTACTGCAAAGCTATTATATATAGTCCACTAGCTTGCAAATTGGGTGCAGTTTCATACTTTGGCGTGTATATTACAGCACCAAGACCCTTCACATGATCTTCACTCAACAGTGAAGATATTCTTGGATATTCAGCTTCTAAAAGTTGACCTAAAAACTACCTATATGCTTAGGTTTCCTATTACAATCAACTGTCACTGATTTCAAAGTAAGCAATTGTGGCAATGGAAGGAATCTATTATTATTAATCCTTAAGGAGAAGGAGCTAAATTAAAATTTATTTCCATACCTAGGAAGTCCTGCATTTCTCAGAAGTACCCAGTCTTTTTGTTTATCAACTGTGAAGTGAATTCCCAGGCAATTATAGGCCAGTCCCAGGCAATTATAGGCCAGTCAGCCTCACCTCTGTCCCTGGAAAGGTGATGGAACAGCTTGTATTGGATGTCATCTCCAGACAACTGGAAGAAGAGGAGGTTATCAGGAGTAGTCAGCACGGGTTCACAAGGGGGAGGTCGTGCTTGACCAACCTGGTAGCCTTCTATGATGTTGTCTCTGGCTGGGTGGATAGGGGGAAAGCAGTGGATGTAGTCTACCTTGATTTCAGCAAGGCATTTGATACTGTCCCCCACGACATCCTTATAACAAAGCTGAGGAAATGTGGGATAGATGAGTGGACAGTGAGGTGGGTTGAGAACTGGCTGACTGACAGAGCACAGAGGGTCGTTGTTGGTGGTGAGGAGTCCGGTTGGAGGCCTGTAACTAGCGGTGTTCCTCAGGGGTTGGTGCTGGGTCCGGTCTTGTTCAACATCTTCATCAATGACCTTGATGAGGGGATAATGGCCACCCTCAGCAAGTTTGCTGATGATACGAAGTTGGGAGGATTGGCTGACACGCCTGAGGGCTGTGTTGCCATTCAGCAAGACCTGGATAGGCTGGAGAGCTGGGCAGAAAAAAACCGGATGAGGTTTAACAAAAGCAAGTGCAGAGTGTTGCATCTGGGGAGGAATAATTCCATGCACCAGTACAGGTTGGGGGATGACCTGCTGGAGGGGAGCTCTGCGGAGAGGGACCTGGGTGTCCTGGTGGATGACAGGTTGGCCATGAGCCAGCAGTGTGCCCTTGTGGCCAAAAAGGCCAATGGCTTACTGGGGTGCATTAAAAAGAGCGTGTCCAGCAGGTCGAAGGAGGTGATCCTCCCCCTCTACTCTGCCCTGGTAAGACCTCATCTGGAGTACTGTGTCCAGTTCTGGGCTCCCCAGTACAAAAAAGACAAGGATCTCTTGGAAAGAGTCCAGCGGAGGGCCACGAAGATGGTGAAGGGCCTGGAGCATCTCTCCTACGAGGAAAGGCTGAGTGAACTGGGTCTGTTCAGCCTTGAGAAAAGGAGACTGAGAGGGGACCTGATCCAGGTCTATAAATATCTAAGGTGTGGGGGGCAGAATGGCGAGGCCAGACTGTTTTCAGTGGTGAGTGGAGACAGGACGAGGGGAAACGGCTGGAAACTGCAGCATAGGAAGTTCCGCACAAATGTGCGCAAGAACTTCTTTACGGTGAGGGTGACGGAGCACTGGAACAGGCAGCCCAGGGAGGTGGTGGAGTCTCCTTCTCTGGAGATGTTCAAGACCTGCCTGGATGCCTACCTGTGCGACCTGGTGTAGAGAACCTGCTTTGGCAGGGGGGTTGGACTCGATGATCTCTGGAGGTCCCTTCCAACCCCTACAATTCTGTGATTCTGTGATTCTGTGATTCTGTGAAAGATCTACTGTGTGGCACACAGATAATCAGAGAAAGAAAAATGGAACATCAGACATAATGAGGAATATTAATCTTATTATTTTCCTTCTGCAAGCTCATATGGTCATTGGTTGGTGGTAGTTTGACCAGCAGAGTGGGTGTGCAATTCCGAAATGTGAAAAGAGTAATACATGAAAAATTGTGGGAACAAGTAAGATAGAATGGACTTCAATTTGTAACTGCTTTGTTTAACCTTTAGCAGTCCTTCAACTTGGCCTCCATGCTAAAAAACATGATGTATTTCCTTCTATTTATTATTTGCACTGGGCTACTGAAGAAAAAAAAAAAGGTGAAGTATGCCTCTGAGTCAAAACAGTCTCTGCCAGGAATAACAGCAAAGCTCTTGCACCAGTGCCTCATTAGTTTATGGAAAACAGTTCCCTAAGGAAATACTGGAGTGTAAATAAATTTAAAGCTGTTCAGCATTGCAAGTAAAGGGAATAACAGATTTTTAAAACTCTGGTGGCTCAATGATGCTTTGGTACCATGTTGCAGGAATCATAAATTTCAGGTTTTGCAGGATGTTTGTAAGCACCTGTTGTGTTCTGCCCTTGACAGTTGGGAGGGTTGATCAGATTCGCAAATCCTCTTGTTTAAATTATGATGAAACAACACACAGTGTTCAAACACAACCATCAATTTTAATGAAAATCTCTGTTCTACAATTATCTTAAAAGTACTAACACCCTTACAATTACATCTATCTAAGCTGTGCAGCTAACCTATGCAACTTTATGAGAAACCAAAATAAGGCTTGCATTATTTTATCATGTCAAAAAAGAAAGGAGAGACAGAGAGGAGGGGAAGGATAGAGAAAGCGATGAACAAAAGAAGAGATCACCAGTCTGAGTTCCAGCACTGGTCCAGTCAACAGGATGGTTTTCAGTCTGTAAGACTCATCCAGAAGTCCCAAAGATCCCCCCAGCCCCCAAGCATTCTTTTATTCTCAGGCATTCTTTTATGCCTGCTAGATTTCCAGGGTTCATTGTCAACAAGTTAATTGTCAGCAAGTCCGCAGTTAAAACTCTGCAGCCAACAATTCTACTTGAACAGGAGAGCTGCGGATAGAGCGAGACTGTTCTGTCTTCACAGAGCTCCCCCCTCCAACCACATCTTCATCCTAAGCCTACTGTCATGGTGATGGTCTTATCTTGTAAGTATTTGAGACAATTTCAGGCACGCCACAGTCAAAGTGTTGTTGGTCTGCTACAGCACCCTAGAGTAATGCTATTACACAGATATTCTCAAACTACAAAGTGCACGTGTGCTCTCTGTCACTTCTAAATAGTATTTTTCTCATGGCAAGAAGCCCTGCTAGAGGATTTGTCTGCACTGTGACACACCAAACTTTATATTTGACTTGTGTTCATGCAGCATTCACCTGCTTGAGCACAAATGCTGCAGGATCAGAGAATCATGGAATCATAGAATCATCCAGGCTGGAAAACACCTTCAAGATCACCAAGTCCAATCATCAATCTAGTGAGTCCTACTATTAAATCATGTCCCTTAGTGCCATGACAATGTCTCTTAAATATTTCCAGAAATAAGGATTCCTAAATCCTGAATTCCACCCTGAGCAGCCTGTTCCAATACTTCACCATCCTCTCCTATCCTGTCTGTGAAGAAATTCTTCCCAATGTCCAATCTAAACCTCCCCTCATGCAACTTGAGATCATTTCCTTGCATATTATTACTTGTCACATTAGATTAGAGACTGATACTCTTCTCACTGTAACCTGCTTTCAGGTAGTTGTAGAAAGTGATGAGATGTCCCTCAGCCTACACTTCTTTAGACTAGACAATCCAGTTCCTCAGCCTTTCCTCATAAGTCTCATATAGTCAGTGCATAGCACACTGGATAAGCATCTCTCTGAATGATGACCTGTGAAGTCCAAACTTCTGGACAAAATCCTACTACTCACAGAGACTCAAATGTAGATATCTCACCTAGGTGTTTAAAGATCCTGTACCTGTAAACAGCATAGGAACAACATACAGGTCCTCCTTGCCATTCTGTGGATCCCAACTGCTGGGGTCTGTTGTGATAGGACACACAGGGAAATTTTTTCAAAGTAAAAGAGGGGAGATTTAGACTGGACATAAGAAAGAAGTTTTTTTACAGTAACAGTGGTGAGGCACTGGAACAGGTTGCCCAGAGAGGTGGTGGATATCTCAACCTTGGATACATTCAAGGTCAGGCTAGACCAAGCATCACTCAAATGAGCTCAAATTAGATTGAAAAAAGTCTGCAGTATGCAACCTCACAGGCCATGGCTGCACAACCACTCTCTTGTATTCTGGTGAAGCAATAACCCTGTTTTATGTTACATAATACAGGCAGAAGGTAGTGCCTTATTCAAAGGTGATACTCAGACACATTCTAAATTCTACATCTCAGAAGATAATAAATGGTAAGCGTATTTTTGCATCCATTATTAAGACACTCCTTATTGCTCAAGGCTTCTGTCTAGCAGACTGATAGCAATAGGTCCTGTTTCTACTTAACACATGGAAGCAAGATTATATCCATCCTGAGCTGCCAAAAATTTATGAAGGAAAAATTCTCCAGGGAAAGACGTAGCTTTATATAACATTACTGGGTATTTACATTTACAGTGGGATGTAGGACTTCTCCATTAGCAGATATGTGTGAGAAAATAAATGAATCCAGCCATCCTCTCTTGCCTTGCCTGTACATCTGGGAAAGCTGGTGCACATCAGTTATTTCATCTGAAGGCTCCAGTAATTGCTTTTTACTGGCTCTGGCCTTCATCTAAGCCAGTACCAGTACTAAAGATTTGATTGTACAATACACCTCTCTGTTTTGAAGAGAGGAAGGACTTAATCCCCACCATCTTCACCAGGAATAAATTCATTAATAGAGATGACTCTATATGAATATCTGGAGCAAACAACCATTCAGATAATCGTGCAGACCTCCAGTGTTTCATTTTTGACATCCAAAGATGTTCAGCACCAAGAAGTCCTCAGGGGAATATGTGGTGCTGTGAAACTTTGGCATCTTTGGTCAAGCCACATTATTTTTCAAGTGCCAATTTGAGCAGGACAAGTCAACACCGAAATAATTTCTTGTGTGCCTGGACAAGTTCTTTCTCACCTTAGGGCATGCAAGCCCTGCAAGAAATGCTCCACGACTAGGTGTCGGGTCATTCTTAGGACTTGTAGGGTGATGAGAATAGCTGGGAACACGCTGATGAACCCAGCACAATGGGATTGTGTTGGTTCAGAGCCAAGGAGGAGCAGGGTGCTCTGGTAGGTAGGGCAGAAGACAGGACACAGACAGTGAGCCTGAGCTACCTGTGACTGCTCCCCCATGGAAAGGGAGAAGATGGTCCAGAAAGAGAAGTTGCTAAGAATGGATGAGCCTTAGAAAACATTCTGCTGAAAGACAACAGTCAAGCCTGATTCCAAACCCCAGATCCAAGAGCATGAGATCTCAAATGATCCTTAAAATTGTAATTCAGACTCAATTCAACTCCACTTTATGTTTAAACAACAGCTTGAACTTTTATGTAATAGGACTAGAATAGCCTAGTGCATTCCAAGCTTCAGTGGGTTTCCAGTGACTGAACTGTATAATAAAATTGAATGAAAAGTGTTAAGGAGGTAGAATTTATGCAGTATTTATTCTTCTGCTTTTGCATATTTAGCTGCAACGATACTACATAAAGAACACGGGTATGTTCAGAAATGCCTTTGGAACAAAAAAGGATGATGATAGGAGATCTTGCTACAGCTTCTGCTATTAAGTCCTTGGGAGAGCTGAGAAGAGATTGCTCATTAAATAAGTGTTATAACGCATTCAGCACTGAGAGACTAGTTCAGAAGCAGAAAGTGAAAGGTCAACCATTCCCACTAGAGATGTATCCATCCCAGCCAAGCCGTTATTATTGCCTGTCGTCACAGTGCCCATCCCCAGATTGTGGGGGAGGTCTTGGAGAAGTGACAGAAACTAAAATGACGGTGATTAAACAGGACAGCAGAACATCTGGGAGTCAGAATGACAAGGCAATCAAGACAGCAGTCCCGTGCCACAGAGAGAGAAATATCTGCTAAATGCTTCCAGTTACGGTATCGTTGTGTCATTCACCAGTGAACAAACATATGTGGATGGAGGAAAAAAAGCACTCTCTGGGTCTGTGTAAGCTGATAAAACAGTCCATAAAAACAGATCAGAATAATTTTTCATTGTTTCTTAAAGGTAACCAAAAAAAAAAAAAAAAGGCAAATTTCCTCCATTCTCATTTGTACTTAGAGTATCAACTGTGCTCTACATCAGAGCACACTGTAAAATATTACTGAAAACCAGAATCTAACTCATAAATTACTGGCATTCTGTGCCAGACAAGCTTGTACTAATGTTTAGAGAAGCAGATCACCTGGGAGAAATGTGCTCTACAGTTTACAGGAGAAAGTAAAGAGACAATTAATGGGCATTGGCTGTGCTGCACATATTGTTCCCATGTTGTTAAGGCCAAAGTTGACCGCCTGCCAATAGATATAGAAGTAATTGTCAACAAGATTTACAGTTACTTTTTCATTTGCACAGTTAAAGTAGAAAGGTTGAAAGAGTTATGTGATTTGTTGAAGGTCTGTGCTAACAACTGATAGACCATAGCATCCTGCACCAGTGATTGGTAAAGAACACAAACCATAGACTTCACATTTTTCTTGATTCTGGAAGCTATTCTTCATGGCAAAAGTTGAAGTGCCTTGCTATCATCAGCAACTGTTTTTTATTTTAAACATCCATCCAAAAAGCCATTCTTCCTGTTGCCAAACTCACACCAGGCAAGTTCTAATCCTACCAGTGGAACTGAAAAAAAAAGTGTTTTTCTAACAAATTGCATTTTAATGCAGTGAAATGAAGGATGTGGTGTTTCAGCTTGCAGCAAAACTGCCATCAGTTCTTGGTATGGCCACACTTGTATATGAGCACAGACAGCATTATCTAATTAGCCATGTTAGAGTGTGGCCTGATGGTATGTATCTCCATTCTGGGAAAGTAAACACCCTATGACTGCCCATGAAACTGGTAAAAATTGTCAAGTAGAGGTGGGTTAGAAAGCTCTCTGCAGACTATAGAGAGCCCTCTTGATCGCATTACATGGGTATGACTGTCATTCAAACACAGAAAACAAAAAGCAGAAATTACTTTCAAGGAACAACCTGTCCCAGAAACTTGTTTGGGATCAGCAACTGTTCGGGATTAATTTGGAGATCTAGGTTTTCTGTTTGTGGACGTAGCTGGAAGGTGCTGGACTGAAGAAGGATTCATAAAGTCTTCGCTTTGGTGCATTTTCTAGCATATGGCTAATGCTTTGAGGGAAATCAGAGTAAATTCCCTTCTTCATTAGTATATGGAAGGCACTGAAATGCAATCATCCTATCAAGGTCTAAGGATGTTCCTTGCCTGGCTACATTTCACAAAAAATGTCTGTACCTCTCTACCAGCTCCTAGCAGTCCCACTGGCTTCTCTTCTCTTCAGAGCCTCCCACCAGAGCTCATAGGCACAGCATAATGTCTATGCTTCCCTTATTCCATCACAGCTTCCAGCAGGCTCTGGCTGGCTTGTGGCTGCACCCTGTGAGCTAGTGTTTGTCTTGTGCTCTGACAGTGTATGCTGTGCCACAAGTGGCTCTTTCAGCCTTTCCTGAACTCTCCAGTTCCTGGAGGAGAACACAGTTTGTAAATGTGGCTCTGACACTGTTTGGTGCTATCCACACAGGTTTGCAAAAACATTCCATAAGCCATCTCAGCTGGAAGTGGGCTTAACTCTGTCCACTGCCAGAGGTGAAGTCCTTTGTCACAGCCTGTGTAAACAGGACCTCTGCTCAGCAGAAATTAATTGGGCTCGTTAAGAGGTAAACCTAGATTTGTAGGATGAATCTATAAGGATTTGTATTCCCATCAGCATTTCTGACTATGGCAAACTTTTCATGTTACAGTAATGCACCAAGATTGTCACAGATATACCACTGGCCAAGCCTAAGCAGTTCTTTCCTCAAAAATACCACTGGCATGTAGTCAGGAGGCACAAAAGTCAGGGGGTGGAAATACAACTTATTTTCAATCCACTGCAGAAAAATCTTTCTTCCCAGCAATACAAACATCAATTCTTAGTCCAGATCACCAGCTCTGACAGTCCTTGACTTCATTGCACCCATACTCCAGGGTGTGCCAAGAAGGGTACCACCTAACTTCTCTCTTTAAGGAGGGATTTCTAGAGCTGGGCTTCATAGAAACCATGAAACATACAGACTTATTCAATCAATCTATAATCTGTATGTTAAATCTGTACAACTTTGCACACATTGCCCTTAGCTCCTAATTCTGCCCCATCCTTCTAGCCTCATTTTCCACACCACACAATGGATGCAGAGCCTTACAATTGATATCATGAGGCCTTTAGGATAGCACAAACTCAATGCAAACTTCCTAGGAAGAAAGGAACCATCTCGCACCAGGGACCCTCTATGTCCAAATGCTGGGGAAATAATTTTCCCAGCATAAATGTTTCTGTTTTATACCGAAAAAAAAAAAAGAAAAAAAAATGTGAAGAGGTTCAGAAAACATGACCTATGAGGGAAGAGCTGAAGGAACTCACTTTGTTCAGTCTAGAAAAGAGAAGACTGAAGGGGCACATGACAACAGTCTTTCAATCTGAAAAAGGCAGTTGGAGACAGAGATGATGAACAGTTCTCTGTGGCCACAGAAGGAAGGATGAAAAATTAATTTGCAGTGAAGGCTTCAGTCAGATACAAGGAAAGAGGAAAGAAGTGATCAGTTTTTGAGGTGGTCAGAATGAGTGGTGGACCAAAGTTCCATGCTACTGGGGAAGACAATGCAGGTCTTCAAGGACAGAATAGACATACATGCTTCTCCTGCTGTGGTATCAGAGGTGGCAAGTTTGGAAAAGTTTACACATCCTTGTTGCATCAAAGACATGCTATATCTAAATCTTCTTGTGGGGAAATCCAAGCAAGCAGAGACCAGTTGCCACCAGCCCAGCAGGGACAACTTGCTCACCCACTTAGATGCTGTTTACCCCAAAGTAACAAAAGCACTAGGGAAGTAGAAGCTGCAGCTAATCTTAGGCCCTAGCTTAGATATATTCATCCATGAGATCACAAATACATGTAGAATGAAGACATTCAGAAGAGTGACTTGAAAATGCAGAATTATCCCAATGATAAAGAATTGTGTCATTTTTTTGAGATTTTCTTTTCTCCTTTTTGAAGCTGAAGATAATGTGCTCCCATTAAAGTAATTGCTGCATAAAGCTAAGTTTTATACAACAAAATTCACTGAACCACATCTCTGTGTTAATAAAGAACTGTAAACAAGTAAATACACATTTGAATGTATATTCAGCGTGACCTATTCTGGAAGAATCAAAAGGAGAAAAATACCTTAACATTATTTAAAATAAAGCAAGAGGTTTTGTGCACCTTATTCCTGATGAGGAAAAGGCATTATATAGCAAAACCAGTATCACTCACACAATTTTTATTTTTATTTTTTTACAAATAATAAATGTATCAAACTACTTCACCTTACAAACCTACAAATGCCAATTTATTCATCAAAATTTATTCATCAAAATTAACACAAGCCCAAGCCTGCTGTCTTTATTCATATTTGGAATCACCAGCCACTTATGTACTGTCCCAGCAAAATTAGTACAGTGAAGGATTATTCAGGATCTAACCCAAGAGAAACTTACAAATGAGTTCTAGTCATGTTTGGAAAAGTTGTTTTGGCTGAAATAAATAATAAGAGAGATCTTTATTATGTTGAAATGTTTCAGATAGGAAAAGAAACATTTGGTTTGGGGAAAGTCAACACATTGCTTTTTAACATTTCCATTTAACATGGAAACTCAACAGCTCTTGTTTTTAAACTGGTGTTTCTCTCTTTAAAAATTAACTAGTAAAAAGACTGCGTGAGTGTGAAAAGGGAGCAGAGGTAAAGATCACTTGACTCACGTTTACCAGGAAAAGAATGACGATGTGAAGATGTGACCAGGGAGCCATAAGTTGAGATCTGCCCTGTAAAGGAGAAAATGTGCTCATTTTGGCCAGAGAGCTCCACAAAACCCTTCTTTCGGTATCCACACACATCCCATGATCCAGACTGGATTTCGAAGGCTCCTTAATTTTTCAATGGTCTCAAAAGTGCGTTAAAAGCTTAACAAAGACAACAAATGTCGCCTTTAAGATTTTACAGGCCTTAGTCACACAATCTGTTACACAGAAATGATTATTCCTACGCTCCTCAGAAATAGTTCCTATAGTTTTAAGAACAAAAGTAGCCCTTATAATTTCATACCTACTGGTGAATGTGGATAAAATTCTCTAGGAATACAGAAGTTCATATTAATTCATCACCAAATTGTTTGTAATTTTTTTTTCTTTTCTTTTCTTTTTAATGCATAGAAAGCAGAGTTCCCAGAGAACGCTACAAAGGCACTCCAAAGAATTATGTCATTAGGCAAGGCCCCAGTCCCACAGCCTCTTTGTACCCTAAAGAGAGCTATCTGGATTTCAGTGGCATTTCTCATGTCTGCCAATGTCTTCCTAAGTTACTCGAACCACAGGATCTGGGCCTTGGTCAAAGGGAAGGGTCATGGGTTTTTAAGGAATCGACACCAAAATTTCTGTATAGTTTTTATGTCTCCAACACAAGCATGGATAAATAATCATGGACTACAGCCACCGAACATTTCACTTAACTATCCAGGGGTGAATATTTCCATTTATTTGGGGACTTGTCAAAGTATTATTTTCATTACACTAATAAATACTGTAAAAGTCAAAATAAAAGATTTTATAAGTTCTGGAACATGTCTTATCTAAATCTATGTGATCTGGAAATATTTAGCAAGGGAGTTCAATAATACAAAACAGAAACAGAAAGGGTCCTGGGTAAAGCCTAAGGGAAATGCCAAACTATTAATTACATATTAAGTGGAAGGTTTTTATTTTTCTGTTGAAATAGCAACTATTCAAAGTCTATGGTACAGTGCAATGAGAACTGCTCTCTGATATAACATAGCATAGAAGTCTACGTTATTTTGATCCCTAGAGTAAAAGTGCTTTAAAAGATGAAATAAAATCGTGTTGAGATTCTTTTAAGTTAGGAAATAGGAAAGACAAATTCTAACCTATTAGCACAGAAGTTGGAAACACTAATGATAAAACAGAGTTCTCCTCAAATATTCTTGCAGATTAAACTGTATACTTGCAAATTCTTTTCCTCACCCCAATGAAGTTTCAAACTTGAATTGAATATTGGTAAATGCTACTGATACTGCATACACTTTTGGTAAAATCAAGTATTCCCATATATGAGAATGTTTGTCCATCCAATCCCAAGATAAAAAAGGACTCCAGAATACTGCACAAGGCATAGCCATAAGCCTGCTCACACTCTGTATAAACACAGGAATCTTGAATTTATGTGCAAAGCCATAAGGTGCATGCTTACATTTGTATTTACACAATGACACAAGTGGCACAAGCTACATAAGTGCCATGCAGACACTTGCAGGATGGAGAAGAGGCTCTAATCAGAGCATGGTATGCTCCTTTGCTCTGGGAAAAAGGTTACATTTTGCTCTGGACATAAGGATAAAGCCTTCCCTAGCATGTGCAGCACCACAGGATCTTTAATGTCTAGGCATAGCAGACATGACCTCAGTTTTCTAAGGTTTCCTTAATTCCTCAACTCCCACCTGTGAACAGTCACAGAACAGTTGCAGTGCTATTGAATTTGTGCTTTGCTTTGGATTTTTCAGGACTGTCTGGGGCCTTAGGTTTGCTGGGTTTTTTTTTCCGTTTACCAACCTGTTTCCTCCCTAAATTTCTCTGGGCCTCAGAACCACAAAGTTAATTGTGGAATCAGAAACAGACAAGACATATCATTCCTGTAATTTGCACTCATCTGTGTCCTTGTCAGCCTTTAATGGATGCATCTGGGACGCTGCAAACATACAATACAAGCATTAATCAATTTGGACGGTATGGTGGGAACTGAAAAAGTCAATCCTCAACTTACCAACACAACCAAGGGAAAAGGAAAAAAAAATCTCTTATAGCGAAAATACTTCCTTTGCTAATTCTAGAACTTCATGTATTTCCCTGTAAATGAAGACCTGTATGTGGAACTCCCCATATATCACTGGAGGGAACTCAGGAACCCCTTGAAGACCAACTGGGGAGAAATTCATAAAAGAAATCCTCAGATATCCTTGTTCCAGAGAATCCATTCTTCTTCTGAAGGTTCCCACTCTAAAAAGGGATACCTGTTTCTATGTTCATGATGACTTACGTCAGCTACTACTAGTGAGCAACTGCCCTTCACTAGGAATAATAAGTGAGCTACCTAAGCACCTGGGACCCCTAACACTGTTCAGGGGCTGCTCCACAGATGTGTCAAAAAATTGGGAAAGATGCATTAAATTTATATGACTATGAATTAATAAAGCTCCAATTTAATTGGACTGCAATTTTCAAGACAAACCAATGATCCCTTCCCTGAAGTCCATAGAACTGCTGTGTGCGAAAGAACTGAAAAGCATGAAGTCCTGCTCAGCAGAGGATGCACTGTGATTTATCAGTGTGGATTCTCGTGCATGATACAGTGACTCTAACACCCTTCAAGTCTTCCTGTACCCATCAGAAAGTACCACATCTGGAAATGAATACTCCTCCCAAACACACATTCCTACTTTTGTGCGTGTGTGAACATTCTTCTTTGTGGTCTCTCAGGGAAGCTGAGAAAGGATTTTCATCATCCACCTTCACAGAGTTCTCCCCCCACCAGGATATTATCCACTTGATTCATAAGTTCAGGTCAATACAACCTTGAGGAAGTTATCACAGTAAAAGCCATGTGCATTTGTCTACAGGAGGGGGAACTGGGCAGCACACTGTCGAAGCAGAGAGTTGCTCTAAGGAACTTCACTGGCCTGAGTCTGGTGGTGTCTCATGACGTACCGGGGTCAGTTTATATTTATGGATGTGTTCACTGACACACAAGGCTAGCAATGGAGAATGGAGTGGAAGTCATTGCATAATGGTGGAAGCTAGGGACTGTCCAAAGCAGCTCTCCCTTGCAGCTTAGAAAGTCAAAACAAGCTTGCCAAAAGATGGCTTATCTTTTCACACTCAAGTTTTATGTCGACTTTCCTCTGCTTGCCTCCTCCCTCGAGTTCCACTGAAGTCATGAAAAAGTGTAAAATACCTCCATTTCACCTCTTGATCACTCTCAGATACCACAGTCCATGGTTCCTTTAATGAAATTCTCAGGCAGCATTTCCCTGTATCTTTATCTGAGTTGGGTAATAAAGCATATCTTAAGCCAACCTCCTTTTACAATATATGAACTAGTGCTGGGCAAGCTTTTCCTAGCAAATGTTTTATTTAGTGAATTAAGCCTTTTGTTCCTGTTGTGAATTATTATGGACAAACCTTGACTTTAATTCATCTGGTTGTTATTCACAATTGTTCAAATAACTGTGTCAGTGAACATATTTCAGCTGTTTAGATTGTTCTCAAGTGATTCACTTCAGTTCTTTCTTTTGCTATTTGTTACATGCTATTTACCATTCAAGGATTGGATTTGGTATTACATACCCCACGGGGTGACAGTATTACCTGATCCTTACAGCACTGGAAGGTCTATGTGCATAGGCAAAATCAAAGAGATTTCATAATGCTCTTTCTTACTACTGCCTCTGTTTGCAATACATTTTTTGTATAAAAACCTGTGCAAATATTTAATAAGCATCCATGAAGAGGACAATTTTCTGCAAATGGTCTTTTGGTATAAATAATCAGGTAACCACGTTTTAACAGAAACCATTAAGAGATCTGAGAAAACCATCTAATTGGACTGACAGCTTTAGTCAAATATTTAAGATCCCACCAAGAGGTAACAAGGCAATGGGACACCAGATTCCAATAGTCCTGCGACTCAGTCAGCGCTTTCTTTTCTTTTTTGAAACAAACATTTCTAAATAATTTTGTATAATATTCAGTTGGCTTTAATGAGTGCTAAGGAACATTTGTATCTTCAGATTTCCAACAGTGCCAACAAGCGTAAACAGGCAGACAAAATACATCCTATTAAATCTCTTTGAAAGTATTTTGATTTTACTAAATTCAGATAATAATCTGTCATGTGTAATCCCCTTTTTTGCATTTAAAGAGATTCCCAGAAAGTACAAAACTTATATGTAAACCTAGATCTGACTTGCAGCAAAATTACTGTCCCAGTTAGGCTTTTAGTTTTAGCCTGTATCACCTTTACTATGTGCCTCAGAGTACTAAATATTTCGAGTACCGTTCTTACAAGTTTTCTCCACACAAGCACAAATAAAAATAATACATTTTATCAACAACAACAGTGGCTAAAATAACTACAGTGGGCCAAGCTCCATCCCAAAGTCAATACTGGGGCTGCAGATACTTTTTGTAGGCAGATTACAGCCTTTCTTCTCACATTTGAAAGGCATAATTTGTAAGCTTTTTCTACAATTCAAAGCTTTTGTTTAGAACACTAATGAACTGCGATTCACTGAACCCAATAAAACTATTTGGCCAAAATCTCTTCAAGGTGATGCAGGTATCTGAACTTGCATCACTCATCTATCAGAAGTGCTCACTTATTGACTGTGTTACGCATTCATGTGTTTTCCTTTCCATCTGTTAAAGCTATCAGCCATGACAATAAGTTCTTCAGATTTCTGTTGAAAAATTATGTTAGTTTTAACATTCACTGCATTTTTGCAATTTATCCCTCTTTTTACCCTAGCATAACATGAGCTTGAGCTCTTCAATTTGCTTAAGTAAATATTGGCAACAAATCAAAGAAAGTATTGCAAGTCCATAGAACACAATTTTAAACTAACTATAGAAAGCATGCCAGGATATCCATGATGTTAGATGTGTTAGGCTCACTAATTTTCCTATGTGATGTAGTCTTTCCTGGCTAAATGCATGCAAAGGGGGTAACACAACCTATGACATGCACTGGTTCCTACAGTGTCTTTAGCAAAATTCTGTTTGTATTTCCTCAAATGTCATAGGAGCCAAAAGTGTTCGAGAAACACTTAGATATTGTACTGAAGGACATGGTTTAGTAGGGAAATACTGGTGGCAGCTGGACAGTTGGACTGGATGATCTTTTTGGAGTCTTTTCCAGCTTTGGTGATTCTATGAGTCTACAGCACTACCTAGACAGAGCTGGCAACCTGACTAATGACATCTGTTAATCTGTAATATTTTCATTAGTTACATTTTTCTGTTAGGTCTGAAATTTTCTACAGTAATCCTATAGCGTTGTGTTATGCCTCTGGTTACCAGGAACCCCAGCAGGGCACTGGAAAGCAGAAATACCAAAGACAATTGGGATCTTTCCTGTGAACTCGCCTGGACTTGTATATATTCACCAAAGGATAATTACACCAAAGTATCTTGGAACATGCTAGGCAGGAACTGTTTTATTCAGTAACAGTGTGGTCAGGACCCCATGGAGCTCCCTAAGGAGTTAGTCTGGGTTTATACCAGTGTGATTAAGATTTAACCTAGACCTCAGTTTTCTCTCCCTCCAGTTTTCAGTGACTGTACAATTCAGTCCTCTCAAGCACTTATCTTCTTTCTATAAATTGCATGTAAACTACATGCAGGCACCCCAGAGAATGTGAACTCAAGACTCCGGTGTTGTCCTAAAGGAATTGTAATAATGGAAAACCCATGACTTATCAAGAAATAAACCTGTAACAATCTATGATTCACATTTTCCTTTAGAGCTATGAAGAAAATGCAGCCTTGTTGCAGGTGCA
The DNA here is from genome assembly GCF_019232065.1 of Centrocercus urophasianus. NCBI lineage: Eukaryota > Metazoa > Chordata > Aves > Galliformes > Phasianidae > Centrocercus > Centrocercus urophasianus. The sequence continues at coordinate 21,530,787 of NW_024884253.1, forward strand.
GTTTTACAGATACTGACATTTCTTGCCTGGAAAACAATCACAAATCATCATAATGATTATAAAATCCATAATTATATGAAACCCAATTTTATCTTCATCAAGCAACTTCACTTTTGCCCCTCTGCTTTCATTGGCTACTCCTGTTTTTTCCATGTTAGTTATAGCATAGACAGTGGTAAGAACAAATAACAGAAGCAAATTTAAAACTCTACTAAAACTAATAGTCTGTCTTCAGAATCATACAGGAGCTTGATGCTTGGGTGACAGGCACAGACAACTGCTCGTGCTTTGGTGTCCAACAAGGTGTAAATTCTATCAGTCTTTCTCATGAAGGAAATTTTTCTTGTTCATTTAGGACAAATGTAGCCTGTGACTCAGCCATCAAACACCATCCAGGCCCTATTCTCCTTCTCTTTCCCCACTTTGAAATGCATGCCCATCTCAGCTACCTTCATTCTTACCCCATTCCTGCATGCAATGACAGCAGCTTCTTCTTCTATGCACCTCATCCTCCACTAGCTATATTTCATCCCTAGAAACAAATCTCTGACTCTCTTTCTCCCAGATGAACCCCAAAGTATTGCCAGATCTCAAGGCAGGGACCTGACACTCTGAGGATACACGGCTATGAGATAGACACCAGGAAGTGTCCTAAATAGGTGCCAGAGTGGGTGAAGCAAAGGTTGAATGGCTGGTGCTCATGAGAAAGAAAAAAGTGCTCAGTGTGCCAGGAGCCTGTGACTATGAAGGTACAGAGCATTGGGGCAGTGAGTGAGTATATGTGTGCCTGATCAGGCCCCAAATTCAGGGCACTGTTTGGCTGGCAGGGTGGCGAAGGACACAAAAAGAGGAGCCTTTCAGTGCTGACTGACAGTAATATACTTGGGAAAGGGAAGAAAAATGAAGATGAAAGAAATTGGTGAAGAAAAAAGACACAGAAGTTGAAATAAGACCATGGATGCATGTATATCTTAGGAGCATTTTAACTGCCTGGGAAAGAGTGGACACCACTCTTTTAACTCTTTTTGTTTGCACAATCCAGAATATTTTACCTTTATAAAATTAATGTCTCTTGAGGTTAGCTGTTTCCCTTCCTGAAAGGAAGTGAGATCTGCTCACCATCTCTTGCTTCAGAGGCTCTGCCCAACTTTTGCCACAGCACTGACTGAAAGATCATTGCTCATCATTAAGATTCTTGATCTATGTGGAAAAGTTAAAGCTAAAAATGTGAAGATAGCTAAAAATAATGAACTCATGTCATTTATTTCCTCAGTCTTGGACTATGTTGTATTTATTTATCCCTTTGCCAATTCTATTCTACATTCCTACTGTGCTGAGCCCATGCTAGGGAGGACATATAGAAGCCTGAGTGAAGATGTATGCCTGTTTCAGGCTGATTTCAGCAGTAGCAACAGAATGAGTAAATGGATATGCCTTGCAGGTAACCAACAGTTACTATCTGGGTTGTGGATGCCCCGTCCCTGGAGGTGTTCAAGGCCAGGTTGGATGGGGCTCTGGGCAGCCTGGTCTAGTATTAAATGTGAAGGTTGGTGGCCCTGCATGTGGCAGGGGGGTTGGAGATTCATGATCCTTGAGGTCTCTTCCAACCCTGGCCATTCTGTGATTCTGTGATTCTGTCTACAAGTAACAATACTAGAGCTGGAGTTCCTCTCAGATGGCGTCTTCCATTTAAATGCTATGAAGAAAAGTTATTTGTGAATCACAACCCACTGAGGTAGACATCAACAACTGCATATATGAATTCTAGTATTGGGCAAGCAAGATTCACAAGATGGTCAACTTTGTAGTTGAATACTGAAAGCCACATAACCCCTCTTCAGGTAGGCTTCCCCTGCATGCATTTTTGAAGCAGAAATTGTGGGAAGGGATCCCAACACTCCCAGCCCTGAGGAGATTTATGTGTAGATCTAACTAACATGAAACATGGGTGCAAAAGGGTGTTAGCAGCTTCCTTTTCCCCCAAAGCTGAAAATCCTTGCTTTGTGCTGCAGAGTACCCCATCATCCTTCGAATCAAGCGCCCCAAAGCTCCACCTGAAACTCTGCCTTTCAGAAGCTAGCTACAGATCATTTTTGCCTTTAAAAAGCTGGTATACAGAGATCCTACCACCACTGTTTTATACAGCAGCTAACTGGGTAGAGCACTTCAGCAGTTCTTCCCTCCACTGAATAGTTCGCACTTCCTCTCCTAACCACAAAACATCCCTCCAAGTCTCTCTGGCCAAAACCGTACAAGCATGGCTGCATATCCTCCTGGGATGCTCACTGAGGATGAGCAGAACTCAACTCCCAGCCTGTGGTCCAAGGCGTACATTGAAGGTCTCCTTTAATTATTCAATGTGAAATGAAAAATCACGCATAACATTTTCGGAGAAGAGTGTCCCTAAAACCACCACAAAGCTAACAATTAAGGAACATTAAATGGTAGTTATTAAGTCTTGGTTTCTATTTTACAAGAACTGAGAACACCTCTCCAAGCAAGAGAGGATAAAGACTTTTCCTGAAATGGGTGGGGAAATTTGTTCTGGACCTTTTCAGAGAATGGAACTAGATTTGGATTTTACACATCCTTGGTAAAGGCATAAATAAATAAATAAATAAATCTAGGATTTGAGGGGTGTGGTGTGAAAGAAGATGTAGCAATAACCTTCCTCTGAAAGAGCAGAGGCTCCGTTGCATCCTCTTCAGGACACATTGATGTTGTCCCTGAGACCTAGCCCTGAGAAGGTCTAGAAGTTTCAGTCTATTTGGAGACCTAGAACTAGATCCCCAGCTGGCTTCGATGCCACGTGGGAAAACAAAACTATCATAAATAAACAGCCAAATAGGAGGGGAAGATGACTTGGAATCAGAATGTTCATTCAGAGAGTTTTAAAACAACAACTTGCACTTGCCTGGACAGTGCAAGTACAAAAATGTAGAACAGGTTTGGAAGGTGTCACTCACTTTAGATGGCATTAGACAGGGAGACCAGGAAGCAGCAGGGTAGAATGAGAACTGACATAGATCAAGAGCACCTAGAACTTGCTATCTATAGGAATGTGTGCTTTATTTCCACTACAGATTAATGAAACACCTCACAAATGTTGTGCATTTGTGGAGAGCATGCAGGTCTGTAGGCAGCATACATATTACTTACTGTGCATTACCCGTGTGCATTGCTTTCGAGCATCATCACCAGAGGCTTTTTAAGATTCTGTAGCCATGGAATTAGCTGTGGTATTGCCAGCCAGCTGTGTATCCTCCATGGACTTTGGAACAAGCTATAAAAGTAAAAAGAAAAACATACTTTGCCAGCTCCTTGCAAAACAGAGCCAGCACTTTAAAACCAAGTGGGTCCTTTTCCACCCGGCAGATCTCGAGGTCGGCCTCTCAGGTCACCATTCAGGATTACGTCAGGGACCAACTAGTTGGGTTCAGGCAGGCTCGGGTTGGTCTGGCAGGCTGCGTGAAGCGAACAAAAGCCAGACCAAGACAGAAAGTGGAGGGAGTGGGATAGGAGGAAATGAAGAAGACTGTTCCAAAGGCCTTTAAATTACGATGGCCATGTTTTTGCAATACCATGTTTTTGCAATTGGAAAACTAAGCGAATTGCTCCGTTCCTTAGCCCCCTCCTGCTGTGGCTGTATTTCTTTGAGCTAAGGGCCTGAGTCAGTAAAGATGCATCCAATTTCCATGCTGTCCAAATGCTTGTAATCATTGCAGAAGCCAGAGATTTCAAGACACTGGACTCTCACGTTAAGCAAGGCTGTCCTTTGGGTGGGCTTTCAAAGTTTTCAAGACCACAGAACGACAGTCAGAAGATCACAGATACACTGGAAGGTGGTCACAAATTTACCCTAGAAAGGGCTGATTTCCAGAAAATTCTACTCACCTGTTTTCTTAAGAGCAGAAGTCTTTGAAGAGTCACTGTTCAGGAAACTAACAGCTGAGGGAACTTGAATCTACAGTCACTACTGAAAAAAGCAGATTATTATGCTTTAGTTCACAGTTACATTAGTGGAAAGCCAAAGGTCTTCTATGTGCTGTAAAACCACATAATAAAAGCAGCTGACATTTTCTGGAGGAGCCAGGGATCTCTAACTTTGCACACTGTCATGCAATTTGTAAGGACACAGCAATATAGAAGACAACATTTAGTAGTTACATGGCAGTAAAGAACATCTAAATTAAAAACAACAAAAAAAAAATTTGGACTTCACGTTGAATAGGTTGCCAGAACTTCATCAGAAGCTTTCCAAGGAAACACTACTCATTACATGCAAGATATATCACCTTTTCTTCAGTTGTTCTGTACCCATTAAGCACCCCATGAGAGCAATGACAACCATGTAGGCTAGCAAGCTGCCTGTACAGAACAAAGATCTGTGTTAAAAGAACCTGAAATTGTAGAGCATGAGAAGCTGTGAATTTCATGATGGATTCCCATTCCCATTGTTTGCCCTTCTTCTCCCCTTAAACACCCAGTGTGTCTGTTTAAAGAGTGACCGTTGCTTTCTATTTTGTATTTTGTTTCCTCTTACTTTATTCACGTAATTCATTGCAGACTTCAAGACAGTAAACCCTGTAGAATTTGCTAGTGACCCACAGAGCTAGCATAAAATAAAAAGTTACAAGTCCACATAACCTTAATTTTATGTTTATAAGCTATATTTATTGCCATATCATAAGTTTGAAAAGACTGCTAAGCATTCAATGTGGGAATGCAGGGAATTTCTCTTAACTTAGTTTTATGGAGATAGGTGTTGTTAAGCTGTAGGAAAGGTTACGGCCCTTTCAAGTCCCCCAGAGCAGAATGCCTATTAGGTGTTTTTAGAGTATTTATAAAATACCTCAACCACTCCCTCAGTTTCGTTCATTGAAATTCCCATTTGGGACCTTTGCGCTGTTCAGGTCTGCTTGGTTTTAATGCCATTAAGTATCCTTGATGAGAACACTATCAAAAATCAATGTATGAGAATTTGCCCACCTACATTTTGTTTTAATTTTGCAAGTGCTCCTCACTGCAGCACATAAGTATTGTACAGTCAAGTATAACATAGAATGTACTAGGCTAAGACTTCAGCAGCAGAAATGATCAGAGTGGTCTTAGTACTTTGGGGGCTAATTTTACCTGAGGGTTCCGGGCAGGATACACTCTCCTGCATGCCTCAGTTTTCCCACCTGTAAAACTAGACCAATAGAGTAACTTCTGAAGCTTCCTTGTGACCTACCAAAGAAAACTGCTAAACAAGAGAAAGTACTATCACTCCGCACACCTCTCAGCCTTTCCTTCTCCCCTCAACCCTTCACTCTGCTCTTCCAAGACATATGTCCGCTCAGATTGCTGGAGGGCCACACAGTAAGCCAGACTAAAAGCTGCCTACAGACGAAGTTGTAACAGGATGCTCATGTTGTGGAGTCAACCTTAATACTGCCTAGAGAAAGGACGGGCCTGGCTGTCGAACAGGTTGAGGCCACACCTCATCTGCTCTGTGGGTACCAACATCTCAGTCTTCCCTCTGGAAGTGCTGCAGTAATGTCATGTGGAGAGATGCTGGGCTTGGGGCAGAGCTGGCAGAAAAGACAGAAAGGCATTGAAGGTTACGCATTGCCTGTGGGTATGAGCACACCTCTGTCTTTTTTGAATCATTTTTTCCTATGTCTGCTTTTTGAATTTATGTTTGCTTCACCACATCAACCATGAATTATGAAGTTCCTCTCTTCTCCTTAATGCTCATATCATTTTTACTTGAATTCCGCATTTCATTTTTAAAGGGAAAAATTTATTATTTTTCACAGAACATCAAGATCTCAGATTGAAACAAGCTTTTGCAATTCACACTACAGTATCCTTTAAGAGAAGAAAGTAAATTGTGTGATAGAGATTCTGAAGTGTAAATGCTTTTTGGCATTAGTTTTCTCTTTCTGGCAATTAGGGTCTTTTGAGATTGCAAGAAAACATTGCTTCTATCTTCCAACTACAAGTTTACCAGCAGCATCTTTTAAGTGACTGATAATCTATTCTCCCAGTGGAGGTAATTAAAATAAATTCTAGACCAATCAAACAACTCCTTGAAATTCACTTTACCTTCTGCCAGCTTGTTCTAAAAACCGTAATGTCACCCTGCAATGCCCTCTGCTGGGAGACACGACTTGGAAGAAAAGCTTCCAGTTTGTGCCTCAAGCAAGAAACAATACTTTGATGAGATGGACTGGATTTTCACCTTTTGTATGAAACCCTGACACACTGAAATTGGTGAGTTTGTAGCTTTTAGTTTCAGTGACTTCAGCTTTGATCTTTCCCCTTTAGAAAACAACATTGTTCATTAACTGAACTGGAATAAAACTGTTTATTTCAAGACCAAATGAAAACCTAATTACTGAGTTACAGAGATAAAGGTCTCTTTTTAGTATCTATTAAGCTCATAGAGAGGTGCTACAAGGAAGCTGCAAAAGACATTATTCCTCTTGACATTATTAAAAGTCATTTTAGCTGTAAAAGACTGTACATGTACAAAGACAAATGCAAACATCATTCACATGTCACATGACTACGTCTAGCATATATTTTCACTGATTGGCATGCTGGTATCAGAAACAAGGTACATATTATGCAGTAAAATAAAGGAATTATCTGGAACCTGAAATGTGCGAATGCCAACCCTGTTAAGTGTCCAAGTCCCTCCAAAATGCAGCGTCATTCAGAAATGTCTGAATCTGTTCTGCTGAGGGCTCTGCATCCAGAATCATAATATCTCATACTGATAATTTTATCAAGTGCATGATTCATACCAAAAAAAAAAAAAGAAAAACAGCAAAATACCACAGTGCCTACTTAGAACTACAAAACATTTAAAACAAGATCCAAAACTCTTTATGTAAAGCCATACTGAACATTCGGACCAGAAACAGATGCTGATTTGACCTAGTCCATGTAAACTTCCAATAGGAAAATATTTACTATCCTATCAAGGCAAGAGGAAGCTTTGGCAAGAAGAGCTGACTGATTATGTGAAAGACAAGGCAAGAGAGCATCCATTTCTAGATGCCACAAAACAGGGATGGACTCCCTGGTAGTGATCAAAGTTAGAGAGCAGAGAAGCCACACAGCACACAGATTCAGATTTGACCACAAATTCCTTAAATTCCCCCACTTCTGTGACATAGCCTTTGGGCTGGGTTGCTGAAAAAGAAGGAGATGGAGGCCTGTCTCTATACTGTCCCCCTCATTAAACTTGAGGGGTCCACGGAGAAGCCTGATTTGAGCAGATGTGGATGTTCAGGGCAACATCATGGGAGAGACAGAGCAGATAGATCAGCAGATACAGAAATCCCAGAAAACTTGCAGTGGGGTTTCACATTGCTGGCCCTACCACTAACCAGAGTCCATTTCTTGGTGCAGCCTCCCACTTGGGTTGCTCTGGAGGGGAAATCCCTGAACCTAGTCCCTGCTTAGTTTTTCCAAGGCCAGAGCCCATCAGAAACTCCACAGAGAGCAGACCCAGGTTCACCAGCACTACTGGCAGGACATACGCACAGTTACATGTCTACATTTCAGACTTTTTCTCCAGGTCCCCTCCTGCCATGCACTTAGCTGAACTGTTACAGCTGGGTTCTCCTGCATTTGGTTTTGATACACAGCATCATCCCAAAAGAAAGGCACACACTAAGGCACTAAGACACTAAGTGCAAGAGATTACAGGATTCCTTGAGTTCACTTATTCTAGAATGACAAGTCATGTAAGGAGTGTAAGAAAGCTGCATCCATTTGCAGGGATACAATGTTAGTTAGCCATTAAAATCCCTCACAAAAATACAAAATCACACAAACCCCAATCTTCCCCTTCACATGCATATTCACACCATGACCCCGCAGGTTATGGGCCAGCTATTCCCTGCTCACAGCTCGTCTGGAGCATCATCCCTGAAAAACATTTTCCAGCCCTTGGCAAGGATGATGTAATTCTATTGCTGCTTTGGTTTCAACTCCTGCATCCCTCAGCTAGGATGGCCCACCATGTTGTTTGTCTCTCACTGCAGCTATGCAATGGGAAGCCAGTAGGAAAGATTTTTCCACAATAGCCCCCGTCTATCTCTGCTGGACATTTGCTCCTTACTGCTCATGTTCCACTGCTTACGTACTTCCTAGCAAGTCAGTTACATTACATTTACTATTAATTATTACTTCTATCTTTTAGATGGAAACATTTTTTCCTTGTGATGAGATGGTTCCCCTGCATTAACTTGCTTTATCACCACATGCCTCCCTCTGCTCTACTTTACAGGGGCAGACACCCTGGGTGCCAGAGAATGCAGGTGCAGGAAAGCCAAGCAGCACCTGGCAACACCATTTTTATGTGGAGTTACACATAATTCTAACATTTCAAAGCATAACCTGCTTGATACACAGCCTTAGAAGCTAACAGGTTGGGGTTTTTTGTAGGGTTTTTTGTTTTGTTTTGCTTTATTTTCCAGAAATGACTTTACAATGTTTGCTATGCCCTCATGGAGATCAAAATGTCATGTTTATAGGCAGTTTTCAAGGCTATGCCAGGTTGGAGCTGTTGGAGTAGGCCCAGAGGAGGCCACAGGGATGATCAGAGGGCTGGAGCACCTCTCCTATGATGAAAGGTTGAGGGAACTGGACTTGTTTAGCTTGGAGAAGAGGAGGCTCGTGGGAGACCTCATTGAGGCCTTCCAGTACTTGAAGGGAGCTTACAAGCAGGAGGGAGACTGACTTTTTACACAGTCTAACAGTGATAGGAAAAGGGGGAATGGTTATAAACCAAAAAAGGGGAGATTTAATTTGGCCGTTAGGAGAAGAATTTTTACTCAGAGAACGGGGAGGCCCTGGCACAAGCTGCCCAGAGAAGCTGTGGGTACCCCATCCCTGGAGTTGTGCAAAGCCAGGTTAAATGGGGCCCTGGGCATCCTGAGCTGGTGGGTAGCAGCCCTACCCATGGCAGGGGGTTGGAATTGGATGGGCTTTAAGGTTCCTTCCAACCCAAGTCATTCTATGATTCAGACTATGATTTTGTGATTCATTAAATGTGCCCAGACAAGTATGTTTTGCCCTGAGAACCTTCTCCTTCCCTTAGCACATGCCTTGTTGTCATACTCTCTTGAAAATGGGCATGTGTGCCTACAAAGATCCAAAATAATGTTAACAGGTTTGGTTGCCTCTGTGGACACTTAACTGCTCTCCTCAGGAAAGTCTTCCTATGTGGAACTGGATAACACAGGAATTAGGTAGTGGGTGCTCACACCCTAACCCTGTAATGATTAATTTCAAGATTGGAAGTAACTGAAATTTTTTCCAGTTCTAATGCCAGTCTGGTCCATCAAGAGTGAGGGAGCTGTGCCAGAAAACCTACATGAAAATTTACCCTCTGTGCTGGCACCTTTGATGGGAAGGATCAGCAGTGAAGTCCAAGTCTGAATTGGCCTCCAGCTTAAATTGCTCTCTGATCCAAGGCTGTCTCTCAACATAATAAGCGAGTAACATTACATAAGGAATCTTGCACACTTTGCTATTTCTTCTGCCAAGCAGTCTTTCAAGACGTTGTCTCCCTATCTGATATCTTTACAGAGAATAATTTCATCCACAGAAATGCTTGCTAGTGATTAAATTATGGCCAAGAATCTACATGTGGCCTGGATTTACTCATGTCAATGCACTGTACCACTACTGGAAAATAAGCATAGCATCACTCAAAATGATATACTGGAGTGTGACCAGGAACAGCACCAGAACAGTATCCTGTGACTGGAAGCAAGAGGTTGAACTGGTTGTAAAATGAGGTTCAAGCCATTCACATTTGCTACAGGTAGCATACCACCTTGGTGACAGACAGCTGCTGTGCTTCTACCTCCTTCCCATCCTCTGAGGCAAGAGATGACAATGCAGAAAAAGTTCAGCCATGTTATCACCACAGCAAGAAGGTCTCCCTGTATTCCTTTCGTTCGTGGCTGGCAGCAGTTTGGAGGAACAGAAGAAATTACAACTTCATCAGCCTTTATCACTGCCTCAGCCCCATTTTTGGTTTTTGTCATTCAGAGTTTGTCATTCAGAGAAGAGAGCTAAGGAAAGTTCTGCTGAACTCCTATTAAAGCTGGTTTTGGTTCCCAGAGAAAATAGGCAGGCAAATTGACATTCTGCCCTAGGAAGGTATTTTGTCCTTATCACTGTGGTAGCAAAAGCCAGTTTTATCAGCATTGCTAAGAAGGCTGCAGTGGCTTGAGCATTAGAGAGAATGATGGCTTCCACCCAGGCCAGCCTCCCAGTCCTCTTCTCCATAGGACACACAATGAGTCTTCAAAAAAAAAAAAAAAAGCATTGACAGCCAGAATAACAGAATGGTTGTTCTGTCATTCTGTACTCAAGACTGACACATTTCCAGCCCTCGGTAGTCGGTAACCATTCTGTTTGCATCAATATAATGTCAGCAGAAGACATGATTTGCACACATTAATTCACTCATCTCCTAAGAGAGGGCAAAATTCAGGACGTGACCTCAGCTCCTTTCTCCTGCACTCCTCCTCCTGACCACAGCTTAGCTGATGGCCCAATATGTCAGATTCACCTCAGTGTGATTCCAGAAACTAGTCTGGAATTAATTTGAGCCAGTAAGTGTCTTTGATTGCATCAGGCAAGTTTTGAACAACAAGATCTAAACAGCAGGCAGTA
>NW_024884253.1:21543975-21549729 GCF_019232065.1 Centrocercus urophasianus
AGCAGGACAGAGAGCACATCTCCTTGTAGGCAGCTGCCCTAGATGGCCAATTCTGTCTCTTACACGATGAGAAGGACCACAGATATGCATACAAAGTCAGCACCCTCTTTCACAGGCCAACCTCTTTCACAGACCAACAAGGGTGAGCTTTACAAATGCCTCCCACCTCACCCATCTAGCTTTAAAGGCTTGATGTGCAGTTAATCCACTTTGAATTGCTAACAAAGGCTCTTAAGTTTATAAATTATGGATTATAAAAATAAACACTGCTGCTATAGTTGAAAAGAATAAAAATAAAGGCTTTTTGAGTGGGAACTGTGCTCTGCCAGGTTGGAGACATGGGGTTAGTGAGCAGATTCACTGCTTCAAGAACTAGTTGTGATACTAAAGAGCAGGTTCAAATTTCCATACAGACATCTCTCCAAACACATCTGTCACTTCTCCCATGTATTACTGCTGTATTTTATCACTGTCTGCTTTTCGTGTTGACCTATGTCCTGCAATCTTGTCACTCCTGAAAGGACAGTAATAGAACCATTTTCAGTGGTGGTACACCCCCAGAGAAAGCCTGCTGCATTTGCATCGAAGACTGCTGGACACATGAATAGTGACTGACCTGAGCACGTTAGATGGGATCTGTGAGGCATAAAGCTTGCTAATTTCAAAGTGTTACTTCACTGTTTTAGAGATTTCTGCATTTTGATTGGTATGAAGAAGAAAAAAAAAGAAAAAAAAAGCCAGCAGGAGACAATAGCCCAGTGCATTGTGTTCTAAATTGTATTTGTGAGTCGTTTAACATGAGGAGAGAGCTCCTTCTGACCTTTCTGTTTATCTGCTGCTGAAAATAAATGTAAAAAATCAGGGCTGTCCATTCTGTTACTCAGTGAGTGCCACAGGGGTTCTGTTATCACTACTTTATTGAAGGTTGGAAGTGATAGGGAATAAAGGCAATAAGCAGAAGGCCAGTTATGAGACAGTTCAATGAAGAGGCCTTATCCTGCATGGTACATCTTGTCCATAATTATTTGGATGGCCTACCTTAGATACTACAGTAATATTAGAGGACAAGATTGTGACTAATTTTATGTTTTTAACTTACAGTTCTTATAATTACTCTGATCGTGCTGCAAAATGAAAGTTGATTTGCTTGTGTTTCAGATCAGCTAGAACATTAATGGGTGCTGGCAGTGATGCAGATGATATAGATGACATTATTGATGAAATCTGTAATGACAGCAGCTTTGCCAGAACACCTCTGGTGAGTACAAGTCTGGAGAAATGCAGAAAGCATGAAGTCCAGTGATGGAAAAAAATTAAAAAGCACTACAAACTAAAACTGATTTAAAACAAGAAAGAATGGAAATATGGTGTAGAACTGAAAAATAAAGCAGGAAGGAAAGCACAACAATCCTGTAGCGATGAACAGGAGAGATATAAAGAGATCACCTAACCCAGGCTGTTAAAGGGAATGCTAGTTCAAGGTATAGCATAGTGTCAAATGTAAAATAAAAAAAAAAAAAACTAATTATCTACTCGAGCCTGTTGCTTAGGAGTGTGTCCAGTTAGATTCTGAATTAGGTTTTTCAAGGGAGGAGATTTCACAAACTAAACCTGTAACCTGTTCCTGTGTTAGATCATCCTCACAGTAATTTTTTTTCTGATGTTCCAGTTTGTGTCCATCACCCCACCTCTTGTCAGTGGGCACTGACACAAACTGGCAATAGTCTGAATATGTCATCTTTGCTTCTCCCCAGCATATATTTGTATCCATTGACAAAACTCTCCTGACCTTGATCTTCCACAGGCTAAGCAGTCCCAGCTCTCAGCTTCTACCTGTATGTCAGATGGTCTAAAGACTTCAATCACCTTCATGGTGCTTTGCAGGACCTATTCCATGATGTCCGTTTCACTTTTGTATTGGGCACAGCACTCCAGACATATCCAGGAGGCAGGAGTAGGTCTTCATTCTAAAGTCAAGGTGATTGTGTCAGTTCCTTCAGGCAGAGCTGGAAATTTGCTGTGGGGAGAGAAGCCTTGCTACCTATCTATCTGTAACTTCAGCACATTTTGTCTCCAACGGCCTTACAGAAAACTGAACAAGAAAAATCCCAAATTCTTAGTCCCTGTTTTACTGGATTATTTGGATTTCCTGACTCTTGCTTTTTGAGTAAGACAGTCTATTGCCATATTGCTGAAATGCTGCCTTTTATTCTTTGCTTTTTAAATAGAAATTGAAGTCTAACTACCCAAGTGTCACACCTGGAAGCAATAGTGCTGTTGTACAGGCTCATAGGAAAAGGTAAATGAAAAACGTTCGGGCTACTTGAACATAGCTTGATTATATCTTGTCTGATAGTATTACTCATGTTTAATTTGTCTTGATGTCAACTAAGAAAAAAAAATGAGTATTCAGTTAACTTTATCAGAAAAAACACACTGATGAACAGAAAGTTAATGTTAAAGAATTATTGATATGTTTTCATGTGGTCAAAATTATTTACCATATAAGTAATTATGGAACAAGTTTCCTCTGCCTTCTGGACAAATGCAGTTATCAAACACTGCAATATTTAGTCACGAAGCATTGAAGAATCATAGAACAGCTCAGGTTGGAAAAGACCTTAAAGATCATTGAGTCCAACCACAACCTGACCATACTACCCTAACTAACAGCCCTCTGCTAAATCACGTCCCTGAGCACCACATCCAAAAGGTTTTTAAACACATCCAGGGATGGTGACTCAACCACCTCCCTGGGGAGCCTATTGCAGTGCTTAACAACCCTTCTGTAAAGAAGTGTTTCCTGATATCCAACCTAAACTTACCCTGGTACAACTTGAGGCCATTTCCCCTCATCCTGTCACCTGTCACCAGTGAGAAGAGACCAACCCCGCTCTCGTTGCAATCACCTTTCAGGTATTTGAAGAGCATAATAAGGTCTCCCCTCAGCCTCCTCTTCCCCAGACTAAATAGCCCCAGTTCCATATAGACATTGTTTATCACAGTTTTTCTATGAGTATCTTGGCAAAAGAAAAAAAATTGAATTAAATCATTCATAAGCATTTGATGCTTTGCCTGTATTGAATAAATATTAACTTGCCAGGCCTTTAAGCAACTAAAGGAAAATCTTGCTGAAAAAGTACTACTTGAAGCAGTGTAACACGTAACCGTTTACATTAGCATTAAGCTGCCTTTTTTCAAAATGTTTTGCTACTACTTCATTATTTTCTTTTAATTAAATCCACAGATGCTGTCCAGTGTACCTGGGTGGAAGCTCTTCACCAAATGGCATAGGAACAAATATTTCAAAAAGGTTAAAAAAAAAAAAAATCTATTTATCATTAGTTTTAATCACAACCGTGTTTCTGTGGTGGTGCAGAGCCCTGAGTTTGAACTGCAGGGACAGCTCTATATCCATTGAAACACACAGCTGCCTGTAACTGCAGTCTGAGTTTGCTGATCTCCTCCAGTCCCCTGTTTGTGACCACAGGATCCTCTTTTTCATTTGAGGAGTTGAAGAATGTGTGCAAATGAGACAAGAGACTCCAAAAATCAAACCCGTGTAGTTAAGGAGGTTGTTGCTCTAGTGTTGTATTTCTCTGTGCTTCTCTTTAGCTTTCTGTGTGATGGCAGAGCATGCCTCCTAAATCAGTAGACTGGTTTAAGTCATTCCACAGCTTGAACTGAAGACAGGCATCCCAGAGCCTCAATTGAGGACAAGCAGAGTGCTTGGTAACTTCAGGAAAGGTACTTTAACTGGAGGAAAGGAACTTCAGATACATAGCTCTGATATCCAATAGAAAATTAATGCACTTCCTTCTGCTTCTTTTGTAAACTTCTTTTGTAGTACTTTACACATGATGCCTATGCAGGTGATAGTCAGGTGCCACACCAGTGAGAAGGATCAAAGAGTATATATGGAATATCAGATTATTTGGCATATTCAAGGAACCTGGAAAAGTTACTGCGTGATCGTAGGTTTGAATGCGTACATAACGGGTCATCCAGAGATGTGGAAAATTAAGATTACAGGTCAACCATACTTCTAGTATTTCTGAGTGTGTTTTGTTGTAAAACTGTAACGATTTGTGTAGCTTCTCTTACTGTTACAAGCTCTTGGAGATTTATGTTGTTTTTTTTGTCTTTGACCAGGACGTGTGACCAGCTGCGTTGCACTGCTTGTGACTTCCGTGTATCGCTTTTCAATGACTACATCTGGGATCAGTCCTGTGATTATCTTTTTTTCAGGTATGTCTCAGGAGGGTTTGGTGTTAATATTGTTTTACTCTGCTTCAGGGCTGGATGGGAACAGGGAAAGTGAAGAGTCCTTGGCAGTCCATGTTATCTAATAAGGAGCATGGGTGCAACCTCTTCAGTAATCTCTTGGGAAAGCTGCATTCTTCTTCCTGCAGACCATCCTGCAGACCGTCTTCCCACCATCTGCATTCATGCCTTTCCATTTCTTCCTCCATCACCCTCACCTTCTGCTTTTAAAAAGAATTCAGGTTTGGTAAATTGTGAGGCAGCAATACTGTCAAAATAAGCAGGTAATCAGTGTGATGGATTGGCCTTTGATGGGCCACTGCTGGATGTAAAAAGAAATTGAATGCAGTGCCAGCATGTGCTTCTCAGCATACCTGCAGTGGCATAAGCTACAATTGTTTCAAGGCACTTTTTCTGCTTTCTGCAGTATGAAGTATTTCCCTGTTCAGTGAAAATCAAATAGCTTGCTTTCTTAACAGGCTTTTTTTTTTTTTTTTTTTTGTAAGCAGTATTTGATTAATTGGAGAGTTGGGGTTTTTACTTTCTGGTTATGTTGTGAACTCTTTGATTTTAGTCATGTTGATTTTTTTGGAAGAGTTAAAATTAAGGCATTCTTCTTTCCAGTTTCTCTGCAACTGTACCAAATGCTAAGAGTGAAGTGTTACACAGTAGGCATGCTCCTAGTGCAGATACCAAGTTTAAATTCTTATTGTGGTGAATTCTCTGTATGTGTCTGTTCTCAGGTGGAGATAATGGTTGCGTTCAGAGTACGTGTTTGGCCACCAGGGGGTGTGGGAGCTGGAACAGAGCAGTAATGGATAAATCCTCTCCTGTTCCATTATTTTTCTTATACTACGTTTTTGGTTTTCCTATGATTTCCCTCCAGTTTCAAAAACTTGCATTTCTTTTACAGTGAAAATTTTTTATTCTCAGTGCTTAAAAACAGCAACATTTGTAAAATAAATGTCAAAATACAGTGCTGCCCAAATCTCCTAAGGTGAGTTTGGTAGCTAGAAAGGCTAAATAAAAATACAGTTCTTCAATTTACCTGAAGTCTAAATTCTTCTGCTTCCGAGATCCTGAGTTTATAAAAAATACAATAACATGAAAGGAGGTAGTATCAGATAATTGTAATATTGATGAAAGGTTGATCAGATTAATACAGTTTTGTACAATTTCTTATTAATGAGATTGATTCTACCTGGTTCTTTCTCTGGAGGCTGAAGCATGGTTTCCAAACAAGACAGAGAACGTTACTTACAGAAACATTAAACTGCATCTGATTTGAGAGTTCAGAAACTACACACTGAGTTTTGCTCTCAGGAGAGAACTGTGTTCAAAACAGAATTTAAGCGTATCCCTAAACCCATTCCTGTCAGTGGTACTCAGAAATGTTAAGAGCTTTTGTGAAATGAAATAGCCTCATGAGTTTTCTTCTTTAATTAGAAAAGAAAAGAAAAGAAAAGAAAAGAAAAGAAAAGAAAAGAAAAG